>NW_016805896.1:7279678-7311239 GCF_001698545.2 Rhinopithecus bieti
TCAAAATCAAAATGTAAATCAAAATCATGAGAGATACCATCTCACACCAGTCAGTGACTACGATTAAAATGTCAAAAAAAAAAAAATCTGCCAACAGACTCTACCCACCCTTAACTGGCTGATTTTCTCAGTGTTTTTTCTGGCTCTATCAAACAAATGTACTCTGCTTTAAGAAAACCAACTATTTGAATATCCAGATTTATAGGAAATCATTTAAAGGAATGTCTTCTTGCTTTAAGGATTCATTCAAATATCATAGTAATAAACACGTTTAAAATACGATTCAATATAAAAAAAATACACAAATTTCAGAAACACCATCACTGAACACTCAGGAACTCAGTAATTACTTGCTGGATGGATGAACATACCTATTGAAAATCAGTAGAGTGAAATGGATAAGGGCGTGAGTTGGGGTCCAGATATCCCCATGTTTGGATTCTATTTCTGCCGTTCGGTACCTGAGTCTGACCTTCAACAAGTGACTTACCCTCTCAAGGCCTTTTAGTATTTCTTTAAAAATGAAATGAATGAGTAATGCCTCCTTTACGATTAGTTGTATTAAATGAAAGATGTGAGCCAATTTAGGTAAATATACTATCAGGATATTTTATCATTTATTATTTCCTTCACTTAATTTCTGCTTGCCCAAATGTGAACAAATGAATAGCAAGAACGCAACTGTGTTTGTATTTCCAAAGCCATAATATAGATAAATATAATTATGTATTTAATGTACATATATGTGGCACATAGTAAATGTTTGGTCAGTGCTGGTTGTTATTGCAAAAAATAACAGAGAATTCCCAGAGAGTTTGACTCCGTTTTCCCATCCACAGAGACCAATTTTGTGCATAAGATCTCAGGACATTTTATTGCTCTGGTACAGGGAGGGGTAAAAGACTGTGTAAATGAGATTTTTATGGCCTTAAACTTATGGGGAAACAATTAACAGGTACATAAGTTAATTGTGGCAGAGATTCAGCTTGTTACAATTGCTAACATCTATTTCCTGTGTGATGATTAGTCATTCTGCAGAGTAAATACTGTGACAATATCCTCTCCAAGTTTATTTTATAGTATTACCTGATTCCTACTTTCTTAATTGAAAGTATTAAATGTAAATGTTTTATTTAATTTCCCAAGACTAGAATAGAATTTTGAGTGTTTGGAGTGGAAGGAGAAAATGGTACAAATTGCTTGAAATTTAGAGATGAAATGAAGTGCTCCTTCAGGTGATGAAAAGTGTTTTCTTCTCCAATTTTCTGGCTTTTTTTTTCTTTCCTCCTAGCACTACCTGTTTGTTTAATAAAGTTGAGAAGTCTTGCAAAGGGCCTTATAAACACGTGTTATTAGATTTTAAATCTGATTTGAAAGTGCCTGTCTCCTACTCCCTCTGAGTAAAGTGACCTTTTTAAATGGAGGGAAGTGGGTTTAGATGACAGTCATGATAAATGCGGTCATGTTCACTCAATAAAATAAGGCCCAGTGCATTTGAGGATAAATCAGTGAAATGTACAGCCCCACCTGTCTGTCTCCATCATTCATTTCCACTGTCACTTTCACAGTGGCTGATGGATCACAGTTGCTGTAAAATTAGACAGCCTTTAATCTCATTTCATCCTGATTAGCTTCTCTTTCCCCTTTCCCTCTAACTCACTGACTGACACGCTAAAAACTCACACTGGGCTGTATGTGAACCTGGAGTACAAACCTCCCCCACTACCTGCTTGTGAGGGCGAGACACTTGTCCACCTCTGGAGAAATCTGGAAAGGAGCAGGCATGTATCTGTGGTTATTTAAAAGAAAATCAATAAGTGCAGCACCCAAGGCCATTTTAAACAATTGTTTGCTCTTGTTCACTACCCTATTTATTTTGCTTTTCTTTGGGCTTAATCAGAAGTCAAAGAAATTAGGTCTTTTGCAAAATTCAAACATTGATTGAATATAGATTTTTAAAAATAAATTTGGGAGAGTTTTATATTCAGAATAATTTCAACGAGCATTTGAGTATATTTATAGCCTCTCAATTCACAGTAATAATTCAGAAAAGACAATAATTCAGGAATGAGAATACTGAAATGCTCAGCCAAGAAATATAGCAGACAGGTTTTAAAACAAGGGTAAAAATGTGTAAATAGATGAGAATTCCTTCAAGTAGCCTTCAAATTAGGACTTCAAAGACCTTCTTTTCTCTTATTTTGAAGAGTTCAATAGTTAGCTTAGTTCAATAGTTTCATTTGTTTGCATAAAGCATAACAATAGGGGTAATCAAATGAAAAGAGGCTTAAAATAAATCATGTATTATTTCCTTCACTTAATTTCTGCTTGCCTGAATGAGAGCAAATGAATGGCAAGAACAAAACACAAGTGTCATTTTATTTTCAGAGACTGTACTTTATTATGAAGCTGGACTTCTGGTTTAAAAAATAATAATACCATTTTTCATTATTTATAAGATCTGGGCAAAATGTTGAACTGACCAAAAGTTTAAAAGAAATATTTGAAGAGCTGTGGTCATAGAATAAGTTCGTTGTAGCTGATGGCCTCTATGACTGCTCTGTATCTCATGTGAATTGATGCATACAGCTGACAATTAATGCTGAGTAAGTTTACCACTGGCCAGAGGACATTACCGTCAACTGGAGTGGCACCAGGTTGTTCACAGTATAATGGAAGCTTCGTCTTGTTTTTGGTATTTTGGAACCAGCATTATGCTCCAAACAATGATGAACTAATTAAAGGGAAGAAAATCTTTCAAACATATTCCACCTCTGTTGCTCAATGAGCCTCACGTATACTCTGCCACAATGAATTCTGAGTAGTGAAGGCTGCAGGATCTACACAGGTAAAAGCGTTTTTCAAAGAGATAAACTGAGGATTGATGGGCTAAAGGACATTCTTGAGATGACTCTCGAAGTCAATTGACCTGATTCATGGACCGCACAAACCACTGCCCACCCAATTTCTACATTATCCCCCAGATTGGAGGTTTACCTACCAATGCCTTCCACCTTGTGGGTATAAGTTCAAAAACAATGCATATTTGCTGTACAAATAAATAAGTCAGTAGGTAAATAAACAAAACAAAACTTCTAAAATCCCATGGTAAGAAGCTTAAATGATCTGATTTGCTCTTTCAGAGCTGTGTTGTAAGTCTCAAACCTGTGCCTGTTTCTTATTTTTTATTTACATATCTTAGCCAGCGTAAGTGCTTCCTGAGAAAATAAAAGATAATAAAACAAAATGAAATGAGAGCTATATAGCACCCAAAATAAGTCAGGCGTGAGATAGGTCTCCTCACTTTCTCTCTCTCTGCATTGGCAAAGGAGCACAAAGTAAGAGTTGGCCCTGACTCATATTGATTTCCCACTGCACTGGTTTCTTAAGTGCTCTGTTGATCCGTGTCAAGGAATAAGTTCCCTGCCTGAACATGCACATCACCTCCCCATTTGTCCTCACCTAGATTTAAGGTGCCCATATGATGAGCTGAACAAGGACATCATTTTTCCTACTGGGCCCAAACCGCTGTAGGAGATATAACTAATGCTCTATACGTTTACATTTACCATAGGATATTATTGTAGCAGAGACTAACACTGCACTGCACAAAAGGATACAGGAGCATCCTATCCTGGTACTTTGTGTCTCCCTAAAGGAAATGTAAATCAGAACAAATACAGAGAAAGCTGGCATTAGTGGGTTTCTGAATAATGTCCCCTCCTCACATCCATCACATTTGGGCAGAGAGAAGGGAGAGGCAAGGAGAATAGATATTTGTGATGTTCCTGACAGTTTTCATCTTTGTTACAGAAGAGCTCCTAAGCAGATAGATAGAAAATGTGTGATTGTGCTGCTAATGACATTGTACAGGAAATTAAGCGTATACATTTGGAGGAGGCATTAAATCAGCAGGACCTTAATTTAAAAACTTAAAACTGTATGGAAATTCAGCTTGTTCATTGCTGTGGAATAGAAAGCTACCAAGCACCCTGAGTCTGTTTATGGAAAGACTGCCAGCAAACCGAGTTGGGCAGAGCATCTTAATGGCTCCAAGTGTATTCAGGGATACTTCTTCCAAGAAGTAACCCCAGCCCTGACCATTTAGGAGTGTCAGTCGTTCAGATCACTATCCACATCATCAGGCAGGTTAGGAGAACCTAGGAATTGAAAGCAGCATGACAGGTTGTTCTTGACTAATTTCTGGAATAACATTATGTAAAATTAGTCAAAAGGGGTTGGGTTTGAAACCGCTGGGAACACACCGCGGAGTCACTGCATAGGGATCCCTGGATTGGTGACTAGCGGCTTGGCTACCTGTGCGTTCTTCTTCCTCTGACTCAGTCTCACATTTTACGCACTTCAGTGAAACAAACAGCCAGTGAGCCAAGATAGCAAATCCTGAGATGGAAAATTTCATATGTCTTTTTTTTTATTCTTAATTTCAGTTATGCCATACAACAGTGCCCACCACTGCGTTGTGGAGGTGGAAAACTTCTTGTTCGTGTTGGGTGGAGAGGACCAGTGGAATCCGAATGGTAACTATTGAACAACTTAATTGGAGGTGCTCAGCAACTATGTGTGTAATGAAGGGCATCAGTAGCAGTCCATTTTGTAATTAGTGTGGAAAATACATTTCTGTGCAACGGGGACAAATGAAGTAGTCAGGAAATGGGGCTGACAATTGGAGAGAGGGTCAATCATTGAGCTAACTGGGGACATGTGTAGCAGAGCGATCACTCATCAACTGTCTGGGGATTTGGCTTCGCAGTGATACCCCAGCCCCTCTCCTTATCCATCCCCTGAGGAATGCTACAAGCATGAGCACAAACTCCCTAGAGGAAGGGAGCAAGCTGCAGCTGTTAAGAATCCTCACCATCTTCTCCAACACCTTTCTCCCATTTTATCAATAGAATAATGTGGGTTGCAATACACAAGCATTATGTCCAGTCATGCCGCACATAACTTTAGCTGAAGTTATTTTGCAGCAGGTATTACTCGACACCCATTCCAGTTGCTCTACCTTTTGCAAGCACTTCTTCCATAGATTATCCACCATCCTCCTCGTTGATGTGATTACATCATAAACTTATTGCAAAGAGAAATTAAGCATTTTAACGCACTTCCCAAGTCGAACACAAGAAGAACATTGTGGCTTGCAGAATATGCAAAATTATCAAGATATTTTTGGAAAGCTTGCACATGAAGGAGGAGTTGCAGTTGTAGCCTTCTGTGTAACAGAGATAATTATGACTGAGAAACTATAAAACAGCTTGCAGGTACACATTTTTACTTTAAAACCCCAGAACATCCAGCTGAAATTACATATACTGCATATATTTTATTGTGAACGCTCTCTTTCAGCATCTGCACCAAGGCAAATTATAGAAAATTGTTACATCTGTTCACTCTAGAAAATCTTCAAGGAAAACAATCCAGGCCACCCTCCAAGAACATTTCTTTTAAGAGAGGGGGACATTCTTTCTCAAGACCTGCAGCTTTGTTGTGCCACATTTTCTAGTGTTTTAAAGAAGACAGTTCCTGGGCTCTGTGAGAAACAGATTTGGAACAGGAGCAAGGATGATATTTCATGTCTCTCCCCTAACCTACCTTTGTAATGATGGATTCGATATGTTACCAGAAAACCCTGACATGCGCACAATGCATTGTAAACTCCTCATTTACTATTTAACTTATCCTTCTTCAGAAGTGATTTGAACTGCAAGGAGCATTTGTAAGCAAACACACAGTGTGCAGCCACTGGGTTTATCTAAGCAAATAATCTGCAGAACATTCTTTTTGAAGGCCAGGTTAAAACTAAAACATGACAAGAGAAAACAGGAACATCTTCAGCCTACTGCGCTTTGCAGGTATAATAGGGCTTTGTTAAAATAGCAGTCTTGGTGCCACAGTTCATCTCACAAAACACTGTGAATCTGCCTGACTTAAGGTCTTAAGTCAGACCTAAGCAGCAACACAGAAAACCTGTTCCACAGGCATATGCAAAGAAAATTAAATAAATAAATAAATAAATAAATAAATAAATAAACAAACCTGTAGCTACTTGCTGTTCAATTTCTAATCAAAGACACATCTGAGAGAATTGGGTGGGGGGAACAGGGGAGAGTTGAAAGGAAATATGCCTTCCTCTAGTCTAGAGAATCAAGATTTTATCTTTGAACTAATTCAGACTCCCATAAAATCATGCTGTTGGATTACACTGATTTTCTTTTTCCTGGCCCTGAGAGGAACAGCAGTTGGGTTTAAAGCCATCAGTGAATATGCTGTGAGAAATGACTAGAAACAGCACACAACTGGATTTACCATAGGGATGGTTCTCACCATTGCCACTCATGGGCTCCCTGTGAAGCCCCAGAGGATAAATTCTTTAGACCAAAGTCCTGAGACATTGTATGCTTTTGAAAATTATTACTAATGCTAACCACGTGACTATTGTGTCTCTTCTCTTTGCTTTAACTACTAGGATGCACAGAATTAAATTTTAGTATAACTTTAATTACTGTATTTTAATTTTACCTTTAGCCTTAATACAGGTCTAGGAGTGCTCTCTGTGTGTGTGTGTCTGTGTGTGTGTGTGTGTGTGTGTGTGTAAGATCCCTTTTTAGAATTTTGGAAGCTTCCACATGAAAGGCTGAGTCATTGTGTCCCTGACTCATTTGGCACATGAAGTCATTTAGCATAGATTTGGGCAAAGGAGGCTGGACCATGGGCTGGGCTCACCTAAGTAGAGGAGAACTGGTTACACCTTGCGGCAAGCAGGCCAGTCTTTTGCACTTCATGTCAGTCATTGGCTAAAGCCTTCCCCCAGGTGGGGCATGAGGGAAGGCAATGAGGTGGCCTGTTCAGCAGCAGGAGCTGCTGTGACCATGAGCAGCCAGCATTCAGCAGCCAGGGAATCGGTGAATCGGTCTGGTAAAGGAATCTTGGCTAAGGACCAAGAGCATCCGCCACAATCCCATGAATGGTTTCCATACTCCATCCATCTGGTCAACCATAGTTTAACTTCATTAGTATTATTAGTAGTACTTATTGAGTACTCCTTATTGCCAGGAACTTTGCTAAGTACTCACCTACATAATTTCACTTAGTCCTCACAAGCATCCTGCAAATCATTCCATGATAACTCTAGTTTTACTATGAGAAGGCTAAGCCTGAAGAGGTTAAATGACTTGCCAGCAGACATAGCTTACAAGAAGCTGAGCTGATTTCAACCTATGTCTATCTGATTTCAGAGCCGTTGTCTTTAGCCACTGTAATATACTGTGTTTCATGTAACCATATGTATTTGGTTAGATGTGTAACAGTGACACTTTGTTTTTGATCTTGTGAAATTAAATCAATATTGGATCACATGGAAAGTGGCTCCCACTCACTCACAAGGAACTCTTCATCATTCCTCATTTTAAAAACTGTGAAGAGACTCAACCATCTCTAAAATTTGAGAGTCTTGTATTATAATACCTCATGCAATTAATACCAAAACATATAAAGGATAGCAATCCTATGATAATATATAACATGCTTTAACATCATTGCTGGCACAGAGAAAGCTTTTAAATCCGTGGGTTCAGATGTTATGTATGTCAGTCCCAAAGATGAAATCTTCTTAAGTTAAACATTAGTTCTTGGCCGGGCGCGGTGGCTCAAGCCTGTAATCCTAGCACTTTGGGAGGCCGAGACGGGCGGATCATGAGGTCAGGAGATCGAGACCATCCTGGCTAACACGATGAAACCCCGTCTCTACTAAAAAATACAAAAAAAAAAACTAGCCGGGCGAGGTGGTGGGGCCTGTAGTCCCAGCTACTAGGGAGGCTAAGGCAGGAGAATGGCGTAAACCCGGGAGGCGGAGCTTGCAGTAAGCTGAGATCCGGCCACTGCACTCCAGCCTGGGCGACAGAGCGAGACTTCTCTCAAAAAAAAAAAAAAAAATTCGTTCTTATGAAAATGGTATCTGAGATGTGTGCCCTTGAAATACAAAATTGCGAATTTCAATACATGCTCATAAAACACAAACATATACTCTTTGAAATAAATATAATTATATCTGTTGATGATCTATTGATGACCACAACTTGAAGTCAGCAAATATATTAGTTATGGGAAATATAATCAAAATATACACATAAGGTTTTCTACTCAGATATAATTATTAACTCCTATCAACTCTCTTCATGTCATTAGTGATAGGAATGCATGATCGTATTCTAATAGATATGTATAGACTCTGTCAGTGCCCCAGCTTATGGAAACCCAGTTTACATTTGTCACTTCCTAATAACTGGTTCCCAAAACAACTGCTCAAAGGGAACTTCTTTTCTTCCCACTTCCTTCTCCCTACATTGGCTGGAAACTGCCACCCTTTGCCCCATTTATCACATCAGCCCAGTGCTAAGCAACAATGGTGTTTGGTGACAGGTCACCAGCACAAAAAAGAAAAGTGGAGGAAAATGAGAAAAAAGTATGAAAAGGATGAGAAAAAACAGAATGTGTGAGGATAATCCAAAATTTCATAGCATATGGCCGCCACTCTCAGGCTGCTGGTAGCATCTCCATAGTAGCCACAAGGAAGGAGAATAACCCCATTTCATCTCACCTTCCTCACTCTACCACACTCATTTCTCCTGAGGTTCATTATCCTCTCTGCACCTCCTTTGCCACCTCCAGAATGCCTTCCTTCTTTTTGTCTTCCCAGTCCTCCATTCTTGCCCTATTTTTGTGTCTTCTTTGGGGGTTCTGGGGACAGGGTCTCACTCTGTTATCCAGGCTGGAGTGGTGCAATCATAGCTTGCTGCAGCCTTGAACTCCTGTCCTTGAGCAATCCTGTCACCTCAGCCTCCTTAGTAGCTGGGACCACAGGCATGAGCCACCACACCCAGACTCTTTTGCATCACTGACCCTGCCTCTGGAAACCATTTTCTCATCTCACATCCATGTTACACCAGTTTCTGCTTAGCCTCTTCTCTGAATCAAGGCCACTACCACTACAACCCGAAGTGAACATTGCTAGTTTCTACCACCACTGCTCAGCACGTGAAGGCACTCTTGGCTCCATTGCCAGGAGGAGGCAGATATCATCTTCCAAATGGAAATTCTAATCCAAACATCTAGAGAAACATTCCTATACACGGTGGGTAGGTTCTACTTTCCCATGAATATCATTAATCTTCACCTGAATTTGGGAATTAACCTTGGAACTTGACTAAGAATGATGATATTTTTTCTACACGGAAATGATTGCAGATTTCACAAAAACTCACTTATTAACTAGCTCTAGACATAATTCTTTCTTGAGTTGGAGCCTCCTTATGTGAAATACAAATCTTCTGAGTCTTCCTTTCCCCCTGATACTCTTATCTCTTCCTGTATGTCCCCAAATAAAACTCATTTTACTACTCAACCTAACCATCCAAACTTTCCCACATGATCCCTGCAACTCATGATCTCACATCAGCAAAATATCTATAATCCTTAAATTCTCCTCTGAATGGTTCCTTTAACTTCTTTTCTAATCAAAACCTAGTGTTTTGTTTTGGTTTGTTTTTGTGGAGTCTCACTCTGTTGCCCAGGCCGGAGTGCAGTGGTGCGATCTTGGCTCACTGCAACCTCTGCCTTCTGGGTTCAAGTGATTCTCCTGCCTCAGCCTCGTGAGTAGCTGGGATTACAGGAGCCCGTCACCATGCCTGGTTAATTTTTGTATTTTTAGTAGAGATGGGGTTTCACCATGCTGGCCAGGCTGGTCTTGAACTCCTGACTTCAAAGGTCTGCCCGCCTCGCCCTCCTAAAGTGCTGGGATCACAGGCGTGAGCCACTGCACCCGGCCAAAACCTGGCTATCTTCTGAGAGTACTGCTTTCCTAGCCACTCTTTCTAATGGGAGCCAGTGTGTATCTTCTTCCCCAACATACTTTATATTATTGGAGGCAAGCAGCTTCTCTGTTTTCTCTTTATTGCCATTCTCAATCCCTTAAAACCCCAAGCACTTTAAAGGATATCTGCAGATGATACCATTTGCTGCCTCTTTATGTGGTAGTAATCCACTGTTTTGCCGGCAAAGCCACATTTTCACTGTCCATCATCCCCTCGTGACCTTACTTCCCATTTTACTGAGTTTAGCTTCTATGGCCCATCCCTATAAACACTCTCCTCATACACCTGCCGCCTTTTGTTCTCTCTCTCCTTCCTCTGAATTTGCCTGACAATACTAGTCCTGGTTAAACCTAACCCTCTTCCCTCTCTCCCCTGCCCCTGAGCAACTAAATGTAGATAGAGAAAACCACACAGCCAAGCTGGCTACTATTCAGCTCCACTGAATTTCTGTTGTCAATGTGCCTTTCTACCCTCCAAGGTAACTATATCATTCCTCAGTCTTTTCAAATGCCTCCTTCAGAGTCACCATCCTCACTCTCAGTTGATGGCGTTACTTTTTAATTCAATAGAAGCACTCAGAAGATAAACTCTTCATTTTGCTACCTCCAATCTATTCACTTATTTCCATTGCAACTTATATATTCTGTCTTCCCCCTACTATTGTTTCTGCCCCAATCCTAAAGTCTATTCCTCATTCCTTCTTGCCCGCTCAAGGACTTTCCAGTGTGTCCGAACTTTAAAAACAACCAAACAAACCTTCCTTCAATGCTGCATCCTCCAGCTATAACCTTCTTTCTATTGCAAAAGTCCTAAGAAGCAATGCCTATCCTCTTACCTCCACTTTCTTACATCTTAGTCTCTCCTGAGTAGTCTGCATTCAGGCTTTCATCCCCTCCGGTTCACGGAAGCAATGCCTGTTGAGGCCACAAGCAACCTTCATGCTGCCAATGCCATAGTCACCTCTCAGCTGCTCACCTCCCTTCCTTTGAAACACTATTTGCTTTCAAAATACCACACCTTTCCCCCTATTTCTGAGCATTCTTTTCCTTTGTCAGTTTTGCTGCTTCTATTACAGGGTTCACTCTGAGGACCCATTGTCTTTCATTTTCATACAGTCTCCATAAATGGTTTCACTCAACCCTATGGTTTTAAATAACTCTGGACTAATGACTCCAAAATTTGCACCCTTAGCCGCATTTAGCCAGTGGCCTACCAGACACTTCCTGTTTGAGATCCTATAGGTCTCTCAAGGTTAATTCCAAAACAGAGCTCATAACTTCTCTTCCCAACTCCCTAACTACTCCTCCTTGGTGTTCCCCACCTTAGCAAATTGCATAACCTTCCATTCAATTATTCAGGCTTAAAACCTAGCAGTCATCCTGAATGACTCACTTTTTCTCATACCAGTGTTCAAGCCCTCAGGAAATTTTATTTGGCTATGTCTGCACAACAGATTTAAAACTCAACCATTTCTCACCACCTCCACCTTCATTCAAGCCACCACAGCTCTTACCTTGATGATTGCAGTGGTCTCCTGACAGTTCCCCTCTTCCACAGTGGCCCCCCTATAGTCTACTCTTTACACAGCAGCCAGCGTGATAGATTAGACTGTTTTTCACTTGCTCAAAACTCTCCAGTGACTTGCTATTGTCCTTATAACAAAATATAAAATCCTGCATCAGCCCACAAGACACACTATGTTCTGGCCCTTGACCCCTTTCTGACCTCTGTCCAGTCACCCTAGCATTCTTGCTGTTTTTGAACTTACTGCCAGTCCAGCGACTTAATTCTTTCCCACCCCTTTGCCTGAGAGGCTCATTCTGTAGATACGTGCATGACTTGCAAAAGACGTCTGTGAGCAGGTGACTCTCCTACTTAAACTGGCCTCCCTTTATCATTCCTTGCTTTATTTTTTAATAGCATTCATCACTACTTCATATTATACGTTTGTTTATGCATTTATAAGGATACGGACTATGTCTATCTTGCATACCAAAGTATTTCCAGAGTCTAGAATACATAAAACACACAGTAGGTGCTAGGTGCTTGATACATATTTGTACAGGTAATAATTGTGTTGGGTGGACATTTCTGTGTGAGTACATGCACACACACTCACACACCCCTATCTGTTCAGTCCTGTAGTGAAATTTGGTACCCATCTCTCAATGTTTAGTTACACATATATAAACAAAGGCAGACTTAGAGTTAAGGCTTCAAGTCCTCTAGATGATTATCATCTCAGGTGCTACACAGAGAATGTAATATATTATTTTGCTTCCATTTCTTGTTCTAATGTCAACACGTATATAAAATAAGATTCATTTTAATACTTTGGAGGCATTACCATGCTTCTCAGGCTCAACAGAGGGGACAAGCTAGTTAAGCAGCTCAGAGGACTCATGTCTCCCATTTCAGCACATACACCTGTGTATATGTCACAGCAACTGTGCTTCCCCCAGATACACACGCAGAACTTACATGGTATGTGTAGAACAAAACTAACTTTCCCAGTCAGGCTCTTTTTGTAGTGGCTGCTATTATTGAACAGAGAGAGAGCAGACTCTCCCCCCGATAGCGAGGCCATGCACATGTGAGTGGAACTGATAATTTACAGACGATAACTTACTGTGTTTAAAGCATTAAAACACCAGTAACACCCCAGATATTTTTATCCTAACACTGTAATAAAAGCGAGTTTGGTAAATATAGTTGCTTTGATTCTTGTGGTTGATTTAGTTTTATCCTAACTCATTGCAAAACAGAAAAGGAAAGAGAAGGAAAGAGGAAAAACACTTGAGGCGGCACATTTATTTTTCCATTGACTCATCGCCTGCGCTGTGGTAGGCATTCCCTCTACTTAATTCACCTATTTGTTAAACCTGAGAACAGAGATGTCTTATAAAATACTACTATATGTGCAAATCAGCAAAAGAGTCTCAGTTTTAAATGTCTCAAATACATTTTTACAGGCAAACACAGCACAAATTTTGTCAGTCGTTATGATCCTCGATTTAACAGCTGGATTCAACTTCCACCCATGCAAGAAAGGTAAGTGTTTATTTCTTGCACCTGAAATGTTTGTGACGGCTTTACAGGGGCATGGGTGCTAGGTGATTTTTCATGAGAAGGAATGCTAAACAAAGTCAATGGAAGACATATGAGGCAAAATACAAAACTTGGCCTAGCCAATTTACATGACCTTCCTTGTTAATTCAATAGAGAAAACTAAGTCAATTATTTGTCCTAATGTAGGAAGAAAAAAAAATGTGTGACTGTCTTTCTTGATTATATTGATTGGTATTTTGCAAACAGAGCTAAAATTTCTCTGGCTATATCACTCTTTTTGGTGATAATATATTTAAACCCTAAAATTGAAATATAAAACACTATACTTGCAATGATGTGCATTTTGGTACAGACATTTCAATACTCAATATTAAATTATTTAATATTAAATTCAATATTCAATATTAAAATTCAATATTTAATATTAGACATTTAGATAATTAGATATGAAATATTGAAATTTAACATTTCAATAGTAAATTTTGTCTTGTTTGCATTTACCTCCCCAAATGTCTTTGAATCCATACATTCAAGAACAAGTCATTTGTTAAGTTTAAAAAAAAAATTAGTCTTCCAACGTGTCATCTCATTTTTTGCATAGAGTAGTTAGTTATCTCAGCCAACTCTCCTGGCTACCAAAGGACAAGATGGCTACTATATTTACATATATTTTGTCTCTCCTAGCTGTTCCTCAGGCATGCCACCATGTCTTTATCTGCATATGCAAATTCACAGCCCAGATTTTGAACACTTGGTTCTTTTCAAATAATATCTAGACATCCTCTTGAGCAAATTCTCCAGTGAGATAGACAGTAAGCTGCATCCTATTGCCTCTTCAGCATGCACTTTGGGAGGCCAAGGCGGGTGGATCATGAAGTCAGGAGTTCATGACCAACCTGGCCAAGATGGTGAAACCCCCCCTCTACTAAAAAATACCAAAAAAAAAAAAAAAAAAAAAATAGCCGGGCGCGATGGCAGGCGCCTGTAATCCCAGCTACTTGGGAGGCTGAGGCAGGAGAATCGCTTAAACTCGGAGGGCGGAGGTTGCAGTGAGCCTAGATCACACCACTACACTCCAGCCCGGGCAACAGAGTGAGACTCCGTCTCAAAAAAAAAGGAATCATCAGCATTCTTTCTCTTTTCTATTTCTTACATGACCTCTCACCTGAATATCTCTCTTTTTATAACATTCAAGTAGATTACCCTGAGATTAAATTGGATTCTTAATCCTAAATTCTAAGCTAAAAGAAAATTTTCATACAATACCATTTATTGAAAAATGTACTTATTGCAGCAAGACAGCATGAATCCATGCTCTAATGAAACACAAGACCTAACTTTCTACTCTATATACAGGTAAATATATTAAAACTCCCTTAGAAGACTAAAGGCTATACAGTGAAAATGATGAGGCATGATACATTAAGGACCACAGACACTTTTAGGAATGTCTAGTTCAAAGGTACCTGAGGAAATAATTCTAAGTCAATTAATAGTTTGACAAACTTAATGAATCTGAAGCTTCCTGGTCTTTTTCTGCAGTGCACCCTGTTTCTCTCTTTTGGAGGTTATTTCCTGGTTGCTGTTATTACAGCTGCATCACTTTGCCCTTTAATCAAAACTATTCCAAAAAGTTTTACTTAAAAAACAACTATCAATACATGTTTGAAATGTCATCATCTCATCACCGCGGACCCCTTTGCTGGGGGCTGTACACCATGATAATTAACCTTCATGCCTTCGGCTTGGGAGGCATAACTCACGTCGTGGTCAATTATCCCACTGTAGAGCCCCTAAGGATGGGAAGTATTGCTGCAAAACCTAATTAGTAATTTTTTTGAAAATGTGTATTGTTTACTTGATAGTCTGTAATGACTTCCTCTGAGGCACTATGGCCTATCATGGCAGGGTCCTACTTAGACAATTTTTAGCAGCTCATTGACCTGATAAAAAGACCTGCCATGGTCTGTCGGTACCCGGCAGCCACCATTGACAGGATGGACTGTTTAACGTTTCTTTCTAAGTCATTATGGTATATCATGTCACGTCCCTAGTAAAAGAAGTTTTTTTTTAGATTTAGAACAATCAACTCGATAGACCAAATAAAGAGCTCCTTACAGCACTGAGTGGGAAAAGGCAGATCTCACAAATATCCCGTCAATCTTGCAGCTCCATCTCTCCTATGGGCTGGTTGACCCAGGCAACAATCCATAACTTAAAATGAAATTTTTCTGTCGTTGCCAAGTTTCCATTCAAAATAGCAAGTACAATCAGTTACTAGTGTAGATTAATTGGTGGTTTTAAAAAAAGAGGAAAAAGAATCTAGAAATATATGAGTCACTCTTCAGATCAGAAAAGTTGCTTAAAACATTTAGTTAATTTTACATTGTGTAGATCATGAATGAAACCGGAAGTTCCCCACCTACCCCCTTCCCTTATGCTGCTACCAAACTGCTGAAAAATTATTATGCTGAGAAATCACCAAACCAATTGAGAATAATGAAAACACATTGTAAGCCACCTCTGGGGTAACCTACCCTTACAGAGCTGTGCTCTGTATTTTGTATTTTGTATTTTGAATGGAAGCTTGGTAATGATAGAAAAATTTCATTTTAAGTTATAGATTGTTGCCTGGGTCAACCAGCCCACAGGAGAAATGGAGCTGCAAGATTGACGGGGCATTTGTGAGATCTGCCTTTTCCCACTCAGTGCTGACAGATTGAGTACCAGGATACCCTACCTAGCCAACCCTTCCAAAAGAATAGAGAAAAAGTGCAGAACACCTTCCCAGTTTAGCAGGGAAATGGGCACATGGCCTTCAGATTCACTCAACCATGAGTCAGCTCATGAATTGCATACCTGCTGGCTATGAATTTACTGTCAGAAATGAATAGATGAAAATATAAATTTAAATGTAGTGCCAATGACTTGTTTTGCTCTCAGATTTAGAATTTAATTCTTCAGTAAGGAGAGGAAAAAATTAAAAACTTGGATCAGTAGAAATGTTTTGGTAACTTAATTTTTTTTTCAGTAAAAATTGACATTTGAAGTGTTATTCTCATGGAGATCTTACCCCCTAGCTAATCTAAAAAAATAGAAGACAAAGTAGTTTGGGAAGCGTTAAGAACAAAGCCTCTATTTCACAGAGTAAATAAAAGACAAGAATTTAATATGTCAAAAATGCATCAATGTTTAAATATTTTGTTTCTAGTAATATTTTGTGTAACAAGAAACAATGGGAGACAATATTCTTTTTAACATATTCATTGTTTTTAATCCAATGACAAAAGTCAAAACTTCAAGCTGGGTAAGGAGATAGTAATCCAATCTCATGCTTTAGCATATAAACTGACAACTCTAAGGGCCAGAGAGAACTTGTAAAGATCTGTAAAATAAGCCGGGTTTAAAGTATATTTGTATGCATTATTATTAATCTTTTTAAAACTTATCTCACAAATACTGAATATTGCTTCTGGCAGTGGGGAGCAGGGGAGGCTGAAGGAGGGAGAGATGAACAATTTGAAATAGAAACAGTGTAATCCCACTAAAAAATCTTTAACAATCTTGAACTTACTTTCCTCTCAAAATAAAATAGCCTAAACCTTGTATGTTCTTCATGTGGCAAAGAGGGGCAGGGAGCATTGTCAAGAGGGACCTGGTATGGTAAGATTTTAGCCTAGAGCGAATGTTCACAGTTGCTGGCAGACCATTAACTATCAGGTTCCTAAAATGCATTTCAGGAACTCTCGCTTTGGGCACGCAAGGGAATAAGTCAAAGATTCAGAATCTTTACTGTTGGAATTTCTACCTAAAAATGCACTTTTCATCAGGAAGTGAAACCTGCTGATTTTTTCCCATTTAGATCCTAACAGTGACACTGTGTGGATAAAGCTAGGAGTACACATGGAGTGTCACATGAAGAACGCCTTGGCTAGAAAATAAAGCAGGTTCTGACAGGCTGACCAGGTGTCATGGTGAGGAAGGAACCAGATCATAACAAGTGAAAAAACTGAATTTTAGACAAGAAAATGAGTTCACCAAAGAGAGATCTTCCTCTTATTCTCCAATATCTAAACTCAGTTAAATAGAAGGTTTTCATACTAATTGGCATCTTTTCTTCTAAACTAATGCTGCACAGAACTCACCATGACCAGCTTACAACCCACATAGTCCCAATTCTTTAAAGATGGCGCATTAGTGAAAAAGAAAATGTACTGCTTCAGAGGCTCCTAGTATAGAATCACATGGAAGAAGTATACCGAACTACCTTAGTGTCAATGGTGGAAAAAAAAATGTGCTACTTTAGGACGGATTTTTGTAGACATGTGTCAGTCTTTTCAATGAAACACTTAAACTTGAAAAGGTAAACGTACTAGTAGAATAACTTTGACCTATCATATTCAGTGAGAAAGTAACTGAAGTCTGGTTGAGGAAATAGAAGGAATCAGTAGTTTATCTGTATGCACTTAATTTTGCAACTGCTTTGAAATATTATTTATATTTAGATGAGTTTTTAGCCCCTCATACCAGAAAAATCTCAATTTTTTTAAGATCAGAAATCCCTTTGATGAACACATTGAAAAGCTGCCTCTGGCCAGGCGCGGTAGCTCACGCCTGTAATCCCAGCACTTTGGGAGGCCGAGACGGGTGGATCACAAGGTCAGGAGATTGAGACCATCCTGGCTAACACGGTGAAACCCCATCTCTACTAAAAATACAAAAAATTAGCCAGGTGTGGTGGTGGGCACCTGTAGTTCCAGCTACTCGGGAGGCTGAGGCAGGAGAATGGCGTGAACCTGGGAAGCGGAGCTTGCAGTGAGCCAAGATCACGCCACTGCACTCCAGCCTGGGCTACAAAGCCAGACTCTGTCTCAAAAAAAGAAAAAAAAAAAGCTTCCTCCAAAAAATGCACATGTGCAAAAACATCTATCTACAGCATTTTATTACAATTTCAGAGCCTCACAAACCCCACAGAAGACATGGACCCAGTTAAGTCTTTACTTTATGAAACCTGACTCATCTTCTCTTTATTTTATTCCTACTTTTCTCCCTACCACTGTTTTCATTATTGTTGTCCTTCACCATCTTTCTGAATTATCCAAGGCACATATTTCCTTCAAATATATCAAGAAAATCTAGAAAAAAACAAACATAGCTAAAATACTGCTCTAAAATTATCAATGATGTCTATTAGGATAATTTCAGGACTGTTAAAAAATGAATACATTACCATCCATAACAAATATCATGCCTGTATGGTAACAAATCATCTGAACGAATATTAAAGAATTTAGTTGTCACTTAAACATTATTCGGAAATGTTTACATGCAAACATGTTGATGGTCAATTTTTAAAAACCTTTTATCCAGGTAATATTAACTGGCAGTTCCTGAACATGAACAAAATGCTGGACACTATGACAAGCACTTATATGTATTTGCCAATAGCCCTGTGAGAAAGAGACCATTATCATCCCCATGTTCCAGATGAGAACCTGAGGCTGAGAGGGGTTGGGTGACATGTCAAAGGCCACACACCTAATACATCATCTAGCCAGGCAGTCTTACTCAAGAAGCCAAATCGTTAATCACCATGCTATACACTACCTCCTAAATGTTTTGGTACTTCATAAACACAACCTGGAAAATCTCCAAGCAACATGTTTCCTTGATAAAAACCTGTAGCACTCCTTGTCTTGCAATCAACATTCCACAAGAATCTTGGCATCTATTTTAATAGAGATCATTAATTCATTAAATACAAACTACATTATCTGAGGGACATGGCACTTAACAGCTATACTTATTCAATATTGGATCACGTTTTCCTTGTGAAGTATATTATTCCAGTAGTATCAATGAAGAAAAGAAGCAAACAGTCAAAGGCTTGCTTAAAGTTTCAAACTAGTCATCCTAACTCCCAATTTTTGATTGCTATTTGACCGTTATTCTCCCTGAGCTTCCATATTTTATTACTTGCCAAGTTTTACATTTTCTTCCTTTAAAATATCTTTTGTGTCACCCCTTTCCATTTTTTCTACTACAGCTCTAATTCTGGTCCTCAGTATCTTCAAATCTCACTCCTAAATTATGGCATATCTTAGGATTGTTCTGTCTACAGTCCTTCCAACACAGCTTGTATCTTTTGCTTTGATGGCATAATGGGATAATATAGTCAATAGCCTCTCTTAAAAAGGGACCTAAAATATCTTATAGCCTTTTAAGAATCAACACAAAAAGCTACTTAGATGAAATTCCTGAACTGGTTATATAAGTGCAAAATTTGAACATTATATGAAGTTCACAAAAGTTATTCTATTTGCAGTAGTACTAAGGGTAAAAAAAAGTGATAATTGAAGAAAAATTTTGATGATGTAGTTTCTTATAAATTGGGAACAATGACCCCTGAAGGACCATAAAGAAAGTGAATGTCAAGATAATTTATTATTGTTACATTATCTACTTCATTTTTCACTTTGTCTTACAGAGCTACGATATCCTTACAAGGTACCGAATATCCCAAATATTAATGAACACTTAACAGTGCATAAAAGCAAGATAAAAGGGCTGAAACAAAGAGTTGGTGAATTTCTCCTCTACTATTACTTTAATATCAAGAATATTAACCAGAAAGGGCAATACATATGATTACTGTAGAAGGTCTCAGACTTACAAGGTATATGTGTAATTTTTAAAGATTTGCAACCCTTTCTGAAGCAGAGTGCACCCCTTTTCCTGACTAACTGGGTGGTGCTTACCTTATTTCAAAAAGTAACATTTCACAGCTCCTCTTGTGATTTACTGTGGGTTGTTTTCATTGTAGAAGAGCCAGTTTCTATGCATGTCGGTTGGACAAACATTTATACGTTATTGGTGGAAGGAATGAAACTGGCTACTTGTCCAGCGTGGAGTGCTATAACCTAGAAACAAATGAATGGCGCTATGTCTCCTCTTTGCCACAGCCTCTGGCGGCTCATGCGGGAGCAGTGCACAATGGGAAAATATACATTTCAGGCAAGTAATTCCTCCACTTTTTGTTACAAAGTTCAGTTCCAAAGCACTCTCTTGACTTGTATGTCTATGTTTATTTCACAGGGGGTGTACACAATGGAGAATATGTCCCATGGCTATATTGCTATGACCCAGTAATGGATGTCTGGGCTCGAAAACAAGATATGAACACAAAACGCGCAATTCACACTTTGGCTGTAATGAATGATCGCTTGTATGCAATTGGAGGAAATCATTTGAAAGGTCTTTTTTGTTGTTGTTTTGTTTTTTAGTCACAATAACATTTGCATCTCATATTTCTTGCTAAGGGGGTTTCTCCTTAGATAATGATAGTTAACCAAGTAAAAAACATGTTGATCTAATAAAATCTACTCTGTGTAAATTGGCAGTACCCTTGAGCAAGCATTTATTTTGGCTTTTCTGCAGATAGGATTATTTTTTAGTTACCATACACATAAAAGAAATGAATAATGATGTCTACAGAAAATAAGAAACAGGAGCATTAATAACTGAAGAGCACAAACAATTTGTTGTAACAATGTATTCACTGAAATAAATTATTTCTTATCACCAAAGTGGTAGTAATGAATTTTTTCCAGAAAATTATTTTTGCAGTAATCATAAAGAACTTTAGTCATAAGTGCACAAAGCTAACGTGATTTTTTAAAAGGTAATATTTATCAGATTCTTGTGTCTAAATTTAGAATTTTTTAAGAATTGAATAGCAAACTACTTATGATTATCAAATTCTGTTGTTTTTTTCAATAAAAATCTGAAAGCATAGCATTTTCAGAGATATGTTTCAGCACCTTTCCTGCCCCAGATATGTATGTGACTGTAACTTTTTGTAGTGTATGTGTACATATATAACATTATGTGCATGCATGTAACACTGAATGTGACAGGAAAACAGAGAGACCTATGATATCGAGAACATTATTGAACTGCTTTGGGCCTCAGTCTCCTCATCTGAAGATGAAGAAACTGCTCTATGCTCTCTAAAATCTCCTTCAGCTCTGCTAGTCTATGATCCCTGAAATTGAGCTAAAAGGGAAACAGGCTATCTAAGTATGGTAGATAACACACATGTGTGCATTTATTTTTTAATAGTATATACATCTTTTTAGATGGTTTAGACCTAGATGTTTTCTCTATTTTCCTAATACATGTTTACCTGTAAATGTAATAAAGTCTGAGCAGGTGTAATTTTTACGTAGATACTTCCAAGTTCATGTTCATTCAGTCAAGTTCATGTTCAGAAATGCCAATAGCCTAGAGCATGTCTGCTGTTCAGCTTAAGTGCTCTCTCCAGTGGGAAAAGATTTTATTTACTACTGTGACTCTTCCCTTTTTATTCTTTATCTCTTTCAATGGTGCTCTTTCATTTCAAGTCACACACCATTCCTTTATGTCGCCATGTTTTATATTAACTTTATATCCTTTTATGTTAAAATGTGATTTCTTTTCATTCTTCTGCACAAGATATTGTCTAAATGCTCTAGGATCTTCTAACATTTGAGGTTGCGTTTGGACAGAAAGACTTAGGTAATGACAATCTAAATGAGAAATACTGCACACACATCAAAACTGGGTTAGCTCAAGGAGGCATCATGGTGAGGAGAGGATATAGACATTGCATCTAAGCCCAGGTTTGATTTTAGTTATGCACTTTCTAGTTGTGTGGTCTCACTCAAGACACTTAACCTCATGTCTGTAAAGGAGGGATAATTAATCTTGCCTTGATGGTTTCTATGAGGATCACAGTCCCCATGTATAACATTGGTACAGAGAAGGCATATATATCTTCAAATGATGCCTCTAAGGTCAGAACCTGGAATTTGCCCAAGTGCCCATTCTAAGTGTATATGCTTCAAAAATCATCATCAATAATCTTAATGGTAAAGGAAAGGAATATACTCTGGAGTTGCAGTGAGTACATTGTTCTGTTGTTCCACCATCTATGCGATTTATTTTCTGTAGGAAGTTAGTAACCGAAATAACCTGTCTACCTCTTCAAGACCAAAATTTCTCCACTTTTTGATTCATCTTCTCAATTATTTTAAAGAATCCAGTATGTTGGTTACTTTAAAATACACACTGTGATTGTCAGTTAGCAAATATCCATAGCCTGCATTTAACTACAGGAAAAAAAATAAATAAAAACATTAAAGGTTTGATCTGCTTGGTGAGTATGAAGCTCCCACTAGGTGTTTCTCACCCTTTAAATTAAAGGCAGGGCTCCAGTAGAGTCCAGGAAACTTAAGTTGTTCTCAGTGACCTAGGTACTGCCCCAGACACTGAGAACCCTATCAGAAGAGGTAGGAGAAGCTCTTCGGTGAAAGGTACTCAGCCTCCTACTCTAAACCTTGATTCTTGGCAAATATTAGAAACCATTTACATCATCAGAGTTGTTTATAAACATAGTCAAATTGTGAAAAAGGTAAAAGATGCTGAACAACATATTTTTAATTTATCAAAACGTTCTGAGAGAGTTAAATATTCATTTGAGAAAAAGCAATACAATTTAGTATGCAAGAGTTTGAGTTCTGAAACCTCTCCTGGATTCAAATCTCAACCTGTCTACTTACTGACTTGTGACTTACTCAGGTAATTGACTTTCTCTGTCTCCAAGTTCCCTTATCTATAAAATGAAAGTAAGGACAGGGACTATCTCATAGAATGATGGAAAGGATTAAATGAGTTCATTTAAATAAAGTCCTTAGAAAAGAAAACTAGCATATTGTAAGTGCCCTGTAAAATGCTTGCTTAAACTATTATTTTAAGCCTTTTTAAATAAGGTTTTAATAAACTTTTTTAATAAGATCTATCCACATATAATCAACCTTCACTAATGACATCTGTTCAGATATTCTTGCTTTGAAGTAATCTAAAACAACTAGAGTTTCTTTGGGATTTTTTAGGTCTTTCTGACATTTCTCCCGATCTCAGTGAATTTATGCTTTTTTATCTTCAAAACCATAATTATCTATTTTGGCTTGAGACTTGTTTTTAAAAGAAGGCCTAGCCTTGAATTGGGACCCTGAGCATTTATTATTTTGTTGTTCCACTTTGTTCTGTCACTTAGGTTTCTCCCACCTTGATGTAATGCTTGTGGAATGCTATGACCCGAAAGGTGACCAGTGGAATATACTCCAAACTCCCATTTTGGAGGGTCGAAGCGGCCCTGGCTGTGCAGTGCTTGATGACAGCATTTACCTTGTGGGAGGCTACAGCTGGAGTATGGTATGTGTCCACATTTACTGCATGCTCCTTTATTTTGTTGGTGCTTACTTTTTCTGTATCCTTCCAAATGTGTTATCTTCCACACATGTACCTTTTAAGAGTATCATACTTACACGCAGGCAGTCAGTTGCTTTAGGTAGTAAAATAGTATCAATCTGGTGGCTGTTGAACTGGCTTGCTGGCTGATCAACAGCGTGACAAGGTGCGGCAGGTCTCTTTCTCTCCTATCTCTATGATCTTGTGATTCTGGCTTCCCAACTAAAAGTCAAACTGAGGTGATTTTACAAATGGTCTGCAGTTCATTAAGAGAGTCTGAAAGGTTTCTGACTGGTAAGGCATGAAAAATGGAAATTCATTCTCCAATATTCATGAAGTCTATTTAGGATGTGTGATTTGCCATTGATTTTTCCCCTTATTTTCCCTCTTTATCATGAAATTTTCTAAACATACACAAAAATCGAGATTAGAATGGGCCCTCATTAACCCATCATTCAGCTTCAACATCCATCAACATTTTGCCACACTTCATCTACCCCCTCTTTTAAAATCTCTGGCTCAGGCAATATGAAGTAGATCCCAGATGTCATATCATTTCACCCTAAATGCTTCAGTATTTACCTTTTAAAAATCGTTAGCTTACGTAAATACACTCATTCTCCAAAAAATTAACAAGAATTCATTTATAACTATTTTTATATTCAGATATTTGCCACTGACTTAAAAAAAAAGATGTATTTTTCAAATTGACATATCCAAATCAGGATCCAGCAAATCTTTCTTATATTTCATCATTATTTCTCTTATATGTCTTGCAATCTAGAACATTACCCAGCCTCTTTTGTTTCATGCCATTGACTTTTGACAAAAGAGGGTCAGTTATACAGAATACCCTACATTCTGAAATTGGTTAATGACTTCCTTGTGGAGTCATTTGAAATAGTCCTCCGTCTGCATATTTTCTAGAGACTGGAAGTTAGAGATAAGGGCATAATTAAATTCAGCTTTTTCCTTTTTTTATTTCCTTTGTTAACTTCTTTCTTCTTTTTTAGCAAGAACACCTGAGAAGGTGGCTTTGTAGTTCAAATTACAGTACATCAGGAGACACATCGGGTCTAGCAGATTACATATTCACTTTTAAAATGATGAACATTTGTCTATTTTCCTAATTACCTGTGTTAGTTTTATAAGATTAATTTGGTGGTTTTAATAATATTATTTAGTTTTATTTCTTTTGCCTCTAACAAGATTGTGACATAATGTTTTGGGGAGCTTTAAAACATTATTAGTTATATGTAGGCAAATAGGTATTGACATATATAACTAGATATTCATATATGCACTTGTTTGCTTATACAAATTGTTAGCTGCAAGAATATATACATTTGGAAGTAGACATTGGGGCATTTTCAGAAAAATAATTATTAGGTTGGTTGGCATTTTTGTTTGTTTCCTGTGATAAACACAAAGCTGCCTTGGTTTGGGGAGGGAAATGTTACACAAGCACTAGCCTCTAAAGTTGACAAAGAAAACAAGATTAAGGACATTTTATTTCTCATGTGGCCTCTTAAAAATAAATAAATCAATATATGAGAAAGCTGACAAACTTTCCTTTCCAGTTTACTTTAAACTGGTTTTCAATCCTAGCTCTGATTCTTCACAGTAGCAAAATAAAAATGGAGAAGTGAGACAACAATCTGAAATATCATTATCTTAACTATTTGAATGTTTAAAGTAAATTTGTTCTTTTTTTTAAACTTAAACCAGCTGGATAACTTTTATTTTAGTATATTATTTTATTTATTTATTTAAGCCAGGATCTTACTCTGTTGCCTAGGCTGCAGTACAGTGGCATGATCAGAGCTTACTGTAACCACAATCCTCCTGTCCTAGCCTCCCAAGCAGCTGGGGCTACAGATGTGTACTATCAGGACCAATTTGTTTTTATCTTTTTTGGTGTGTGTGTAGAGATGAGGTCTTGCTATGTTGCCCAGACCGGTCTCAAACTCCTGGGCTCAAGTGATCCTCTCACCCTCCCTACCAAAGCTCTGTAATTACAGGCATGAGCCACTGCACCCAGCCAATTTAGGATTTGTTGAGCATCCAGGATCCTCTAGGTATTTGACTTTTATTATTAGTCACACACACACAATTTTTTTTTGAAATGTTGTCAATCTTAACTTTTACCTTGGAATAGAACAGTTTAAAATCCATTGCTTTCATTTGGAATTATTTAGCAAGAATGGAGAACAGATATTTTCTTTTCAATATATTAATAAATGTGATCAGTAACATTGCCACTGCACTTCTCTGACTTCCTTCTCTAAATGCTCCCTCCTCTGTCATTACAGGGGGCCTACAAGTCATCTACAATATGCTATTGTCCAGAGAAAGGAACCTGGACAGAACTCGAAGGAGATGTAGCAGAACCGTTGGCAGGCCCTGCCTGTGTGACAGTTATTCTGCCCTCTTGTGTGCCATACAACAAATAACACCAGGAAACTCTGGAATGAACGGTATCACATTCTAGGAAGCAATGGCAGGTGACATCACTATTATAATAGGAACAATGCATTCTAATGGCACAACTGCCAAAACCCACCCCTGGTTTCTGATGATTTATAAGTAACTACAAAAGGAAGAGACCTGTTCTTGAACATATACTGTGTCTGTAACCCAGATCGCACCAAACTTCCTGTGGTGACAGACTCTTCCATTTCAGACTGGTTTTAACTTATCCCAGCTTTACAAAAACTCTTCATGTGAATCTTAACTTGCAAAAGGAGAAAAACAAAACACAGAAGACTGGCCCCAGAGAGACCTGAGATCAGTATTGTGCATTGTAGTCTACCTGCATGTGATCTATGTTGACATTTCGGGGATATTGTGTTCAAGAATGATTCCAAATTTGAGCCAGCAAAATATACGGCATTACAGAAATTGCCACTTGATTCTGTATTCTTAACCTTTGGCTACTTCACAGACTCCATTGGCAACACTGTTATTGAAAATCATATAAGATTAAAGAGAGGCATTTTCATTTCTTTACAACTTCATTTCATACACCTTCTGCCCTTATAGCACCTCATGGGATCAGAAAAGAGAAACATGTTGGCTCTTGTAATAAATGCTTTCTACCCTATAGGTTCTAAGCTAGATAGTGTCATCATTTCTGTGTCCTCAATTTTATCTGAAAGATTGAAACAAAACACATTATGTCACTATTCAGTTCATGGAGGTTTGTGCTTTTTCCTAACATGTTATTTACTTCAAAAGACAGGATTGACAAATTCAGTCACGTACTATTTTGGAGATTCTGTTATATGATATGTCTGACCCAAATTGAATCCATAATAAAAAAAAAATGGGAGACGGTGTTCAGGAATTCAGGGATGAAAAGAAAGAGTAAGTTCTGTTAAGTACAATTCCAGTTGTCTTTCTGTTTCTAAAACACAGAACTTACAAGAGCCACAGGAGCCAGTTATAGCACCTGACAAAATACTTCTCCTCTTCCTCACCTTTGGGTAGCTCTAGACACTTGACTTACGATCGTTATTCCCCCAATTCATCATATTTTGCTTGTTATCACCAGAGATGCTTGAACTCATTTAAGCGAGCAATTGCTAGTTGTCTTGAGGAGCATGAGGAATTCAGGAGCAGAAGGTCAGGATAGCATGAGATAGTCTCAGTGTGGCCAACCAAAAGGACAAAACTGACAGGAATGCACATTTGATTTTCAAGCCCTTCAGAGCTTGAACAACAACTTTAGGAGTAAATAAAAGCCTAAAATACTTTTTAACCATCCAGAGATGACGTTGAATCCTTCAACAGATGTGTCATTCAAAACAATAATTAAGGAAATCCCACAGATGAAAAATGCCTTGGTGATAAGCTTTCATGGCAGAGCACGTCAAGATAAATGGGTATACTGGAATCCAATGCCGTTTCTACAGTAAAGTGCAATCTTCATTGTTTTTGTATTTATTTGTATGTTCAGATCCAAAGGATCCATTGTAAAAATATATATATAAATATATGTATATCCAGTGCAATCAACTTTCATTTCTTTTTCCTTGAAAACATATGAGTATATAGAAAGAAAAGTTACAGTACTCTGTGGGAAAATCTCAGCTGACATCATGAATAGAACGAGGTCTGTTTCAGAACCTTTTGTTGTCAACTGTCACTGTTTCTTCCAAAAGTCACAGTTTATACAAGAACATTTGCTTTCCTTAGACTTGTTCTGCATTTTATTTTTTATTTCTCACCAAAATAAATAAAAGCATTTATGAGAACTATAAGTAAAGCTTTCTGTATTTCAGAAAGACATAAGTTACTAGAAAGTGAAAAGTGAATAAACAAGTCACAGAGAATGTAAATTTTGTACAGTATTAGAATGTGTAAATGAAGCTTGCTTGGAAGGGGAAAACTTTAAATAAAAACTTTATGTACTAATTCAACTGTCTCTCATATCCTACTTACATAGCATATGTATAAATCTCTACATTAAACTGTTTGAAGGTTTGTGATATGTAAATGCCTAAATATTTTCATTCTGAAGCTATGATTTACAAGTGTATTTGGCTTTCTCACAATATGTAAATGTATACAGTATGGACAGTGCTAAAATTATGGAATACTTCTGGAAAATGTTGTGAGTTAAAAATCATATGGAATCTGATGTTTTCACTACAAGGGTGTTATAATAAGACATAACTTACCTGAGATCAAATAACTAAATATTTATACACATTATTAGAAGCACCATATATGTTAAAAAAAATACCTGCACCCTTTTTAAAGAATAATGAATCACACATTTTATTAAATCAATTATCAAATACATAGTATTTAATTTTATTCTCTTTTAAAGATCTGATGAAGCAATTGTACAGGGCAATTAAAGGGGCTATGGGAGACATAGGGGGAACTAAAGCTTGTAGGTGAGGGTAGTAGTTGGGCAACCTTCCAGGCAAAGAGCTACGTAAGATCAGGAGCTAGGCTCGGAAGCCTGTAAGCTGGGGGGAATTTACTTTAATGCTTCCCAGCCAAATCTATCATTAGTGATGATTAAACTCAGAATTAAAGGATCTTTTGATCCTCCCTAGTATTCCACAAGAAAGAGTAATGGAGTTTCTTTCTCCTTCCATTGGATCTTCTCCTCCACATACTAGAGTAGCACATTGAAAGAAGAACCTTCTCCTGAGCCAATGGCTAGTTGCTGAAGTGCTTCTCCAAATCCCCTGAAATACCCAAGGCTCCAGTGCTGACTAAATATCATGAGATGTTAAGAAGACATGCTTATCTTTTTCCTAATCTCAAGAAACCACCCTGGTGTCCCTCACTAGACGGTACTTTCATGTTTTATATTTAGTTAGTTAATACTTGAAGGAATTTTGGGTAAAGTGGAAATATACTGAGGGGGCAAAAAAAGATATTTTTTCTGAGAATATGTCTTAAAACTGGCTAAAACTACAGACCAGATTTTTAAAATTAATTAAGCTGTGTCTGTGAGCTTGAAATTAGTGTCTGCATTTGTTCTGTCCTAGTCAGTCAGACTCATATTTTCCCAGCTCCTTGACACTTATATCACTTAACAAACTATATCATTATCAACATGGTAAGTATCAAGTATTCACTGAATATCCCAAAGGGCATCATTATAAATGCCAGATTTCTGATTAAACTTAATTCTTCAGGTCAAAAGAGGTTTAAAAAACAAATAAATCAGCTAAAATAGCATTAGTAAAGCACACCGAAGCCAACTAATACACACTGATGAGAACCTTGATAGACTGAGTTCTCACAGAAAGGACTGATCATGACTGATCATGCCTGACTTTCTAGAAGCACCTAACCTTGAGGATATGAAAACTTCGGTGGGAAATATTATGCCAATAAGAAGCAGCAGAAGGGTCAATGGAGGAATAAAATATTCAAATGCATGGTATATTTGCTTTGTGTAGCTGTAGCTATATAGTGCTGCTCTGAATTATAGAATAAATATACACCAAATACAGGGTGGGGTGTCTTTATGGAAGTCATCTTAGTCCATTTTGTGCTGGTAGAACAGAATACCTGAAAGTGGGTAATTTATAATGAGCATAATTTACTGGTTCACAATTCCGAAGGCTGAAAAGTCCAATACCAAGTTTCCGCCATCTGTCCAGGACCTTCTTACTGTGTCATCCCATGGTGGAAACCAAGAAAGTGAGAGAGACAAGAGAGGCCCAATGTGCCCCTTTATAACGGCACCAATTCCACCCACGAAGGTGAGACCCTGTGACCTAAACACCTCTGAAAGACCTCACCTCTTAACATTGTTACAATGGCAATTAAATTTGAATATGAGTTTTGGAGGGGACAAACATCCAGGTCATAGCAATGGTATTCTATATTTGTTGACTCCATAGGCTTGGTGCAATAACAAAAAGTGCATTTCTAGATATGCATAGTAAAAATGTGCTTCAATAACCCAACACAAAGTTTAGAATAAGAAAAATTTTTCTGTAACTTGAAGCTTGAGTGGCCTATTCTATTCTATTCATTCTATTCTACTCTAGGTTGTTGCCTAACATATATTAAGGACCCAGTAAATGTTAATTCTCAACATTAACAGCAGTAGTATTATTTTAGTGTATTTTAGTTCACTAATGATGCTAAAGACAGGACAATGAAGTAAATTAATGCATGGGACTGTCTACTCCTCAAGCACAGAAGAATTATATCACTTCAGATAAAGTAATAAAATGATCCTTGATTGTAACCTCCCTTTCCCTTCTTTACTTATTAAGCTGACTCTTATTCTGTGGCCTTCCAAATCCCTTATATACAACACAATGATCTGTAGGGGTAAGCTGGGGAAAGGTGAATATCTGGTTGCAGGGAGATAGCAGGCTCTTTGCTTCCAATCAAATTGCTCAAATCTGGAACACTTGACCCATCAGTCGCCTCAGCTGCACATGTGCACCATAATACCAGTCCCACAAAACCTGCCACCAGCACCCAAGCATACCATCAAAACCTGAGAATCACCCTGCCTCATCTGCCACCACTGACATCTGTGCACTCTTCTTGGAGGCCAGAGAACAGGCCCACCCAGCCTGCTACCACCACCGCCACTGGTACCACCCACACATGTCACCAGGGGCCTAGGGACTGCCTCACCCAGCCATAGCAGCCACCGCTGACACCAGTTCATGCCATCTGAGAGCCTGACGTTATCTTACTACTGATACTGCCATCATGTATGCCATACACACTGCACAGCAAACTGAGGCCTGCCCAGCCACCCAACCCATTGCTGTCACTGCCATCGTGTAGCCTGGAGGTCCAAGAATTAGTGGGTCTTCCTAGACCCACTAATACCAGTGCCCATGTATGCCACCAGGGGGACCCAAGGACAGGTATACTTAGCTCACCACTGCCACTACAGGGGCCCAAGGACTGGCCCACCTGGCCTCCCCACCCTAAGCAACGTCTCACCACAACCTTCACTAACAACTTCAGCCTAAGCCACTGAGGAAATCATAGACACCATCGACACTACTTACAGCCAAAGAAATCATAAACAATTACCCTACTGCACATACCCAGAATCAAAACTAAAGTGCCCTACCCAACTAATACCATAGATACATCTACAGGAAAAAGTCTTTGTTTATAAAAGGCAATCCAAAAACTGGAAGAAACAACTGTTATACCAGATGTGCAAATATCAACATAAAGACACAGGAAACATTAAAAAAAAAAAAAAAGGAAATATGACACCTCCAAAGGAACACAATTCTCCAGAAATAGATTCCAATGAAAAATAAATGTATGAAATGCCTGAAAAAGAATTCAAAATAACGATATTAAACTAGCTCAGTGAGATACAAAAGAACACAGATAAACAATATAAAGAAATCAGAAAAACAATTTAGGATATGAATGAGAAATTCACCAAAGAGGTACATGTCATAAAAAATTAACCAAATAGAAATTCTAAAGCTGAAGAATTCAATGTATTGAAATAAAATATACAACTGAGAGCTTCAACAATAGGCTAGATAAAACAGAAGAAAGAATTTCAGAACTTGAAGACAGGTCTTTTGAAATAACCCAAGTAGACCAAAAAACAAAAAAGCAATTAAAAAAAAAAAGAATGAAAGAGGCCTATGTAACATATAGGACATTGTAAAGTGACCAAATGTTCAAATTTTGGGTGTTCCAGAAAGTAAAGAGAGTGGCAAAGGCATAGATAATCTATCTAAAGAAATAATAGACTTCTTTTAAATTTATTTTTTAAATTGTTTAAAAATCTATTTAGAAATAGATTTTTATAAATATAAATCTTTATCTTTATCTTTATA
>NW_016805896.1:7311355-7392136 GCF_001698545.2 Rhinopithecus bieti
TTTATCTTTATACATAATATTTATAAATATATAAAATATTTATAATATATAAATATAAATCTATACAAATTTATATAAATATATATCTTCACAAAAATATTAATAAATACGTTTCTATAAAAGTTTATATTGATAAAAATAGATTTTTATAAATAAAATTCAAAGAAATAATAGATTTCTTTTTTTTTTTTCAAGGCAGAGTCTTGCTGTGTTGCCCAGGCTGGAGTGCAATGGCCCAATCTCGGTTCACTGCAACCTCTGCCTCCTAAGTTCAAGTGATTCTCATGCCTCAGCCTCCTAGGTAGCTGGGATTACAGGCATGTGCCACTACACCCAGCTAATTTTTGTATTTTTAGTAGGGATGGGGTTTCGCCATGTTGGTCAGGCTGGTCTCGAACTTTTGGCCTCAAGTGATATCCCTGCCTTGGCCTCCAAAAGTGCTGAGATTACAGGCATGAACCACCATGCCTGGTTGAGAAATAATAGATTTCTTTAAAATTTATTTTAAAGACTTCCTGAACAAAAGATTTAGATAAAACAAACTCAAAAATCCCCAGGTACCCAAAATCCCCAAAAGGTCTTCTCCAAGGCAGATTATAGTCAAACTGTCAAAAGTCAAAGAGAAAGACAGAATTCTAAAAACAGCAAGAGAAAAGCATCCTAGTCCCATACAAGAGAACTCCCATCAGACTAATAGTGGGTTTCTCAGGAGAAATCTTACAGACCAGGAGAGAAAGGGATGATATATTCAAAGTGCTGAAAGAAAAAACTGCCAACTAAGAGTACGATACCTAGCAAAGTTATCCTTTAAAAAAATGAAGAAATAATCTTCCCCAGACAAGTAAAAACTGAGGGAATTCATTACTACTAGACTGGACCTATAAGAAATGCTTAAGGGAGTGCTATATCTAGAAGCATAAGGATGATATCTACCATCATGAAATCTGGGACATTAAGAACTGACTGAACTAAATTAAGAAAAGGAAATAAAAAGAAAGGGATTCAGTTAATAATTCAAAGTTATTATATTAATACTATCTTCTACAACAACATAAAATGTCTATTAACTTAATGCTTATTATGAATCAGGTCCTAGGCTGAACATTTTTTATATTTTCCCATTTGCTACTCTGAACAACTTTCTAAGATAAGCATTATTGAAAGTAAGGACACTTAAGCTCAGAAAAGTTAAACTAAATAGTTAATAGATAATGTCAAACAGCTGAGAGTGGAGCTATAATTAGTACGAGGCTTTATTCTTACGCCATTTTCTAACCATCATACTTGGCTGCCTACAAAAAAAAAAACTTAAATCAATTATTTTAAGTCATGTGAATTTCCTGGTGGCTGCCTTTTTCACACATAAATAGGATGTGCTAGAGAAAAAAGTGACCAATTATGATGCATTATGACAAATGCAATATATTTTTGGTGTGAATGAACAACTAGAAGGCATAATATGGACAGGAGAAGAAACTTGCTCTGTGATTTTGGAGGGTCATTTAGCTTCTCCAACTTTAGTTTCTGTTATCTGTATATGGGGTGATAATCTCTTCTCCAAAACATTATTATGAAGACCATATGTAAAGTATATGAAAATACTTTGCACCTTGTAATATACACATATTAGCTCTTAGAATGCAATGACCATGTCCAACTTTTAGCCTAGCATGCAAGCAATCTAAAATCTGGTCTCTACCTCACTTTCAAGTCACCTTTTTTTTTTTTTTCTACTTTGTTCATTGAGCAATGTGGATCTTTGCTGTTCCACAAATATAGCAATGTTTTTTTCATCTTTCCCCTTTTGCTTGTGCATTTTCTTCACAAAGAATGCCATTTCATGCTCAACAATAATCTATTAAATGCCTGTCCTTCGATGTCTGCTTCCAACTCTCCTGCCTTCAGTAAGCCTTCATGATCACAATAGTCTTACATGAATATTTTTTATCTGACTTCCTCTGGCTTTACCTATTTCACACTCTTTGTTAGATATTACATGTCTTACTCTCTTACTAGTTTTAGAGTTCCTTGAGAGTAGAAATAATATCTATTATGTCTTTGTGTCTACCATAAAGTCATTAAACAGTTGTTGAATAAAAGTATTGTTTTAAAAATTATTAATATAACAAAATTACAAAATGTTTAGGAAGTATAGGGGAGAAGAAAATTATCTTTAGTCCACCATCTAACACTATTTTATCTTCTGGGGTCTGAACTCTTCCCAGTTTTTGGTTTGCACTTTTTGCATCCTGTGTAATTGAATTCTATGCAATTAAATAGTACAACAACATAGTTCCCTGGTTTCATGTGATGAGGTGGTCTTTATAGTAATTATTTTTTTTTAAGGCATAATGCCTTGCTTTGTGGTACAGGCTGGAGTGTAATGGTGCGATCGCAGCTCACTGCTACCTCAAATTCCTAGGCTCAAACCAGGGATCCTCCCACCTCAGTCTTCTGAGTAGCTGGGACTGCAGGCACGAGCTGCCAAGCCTGACTAATTTTTTTTTTTTTTAATTTTGTGTAGAGACAGGGTCTCACCATCTTGCTCAGGATGGTATTGAACTCCTGGGCTCAGTCTATGGCCATATCACCCTGAAAGTGCCCGATCTTGTCTGAACTCCTGGGCTCAAGTGATCCTCCTGCCTCAGCCTCCCAAAGTGCTGGGATTATAGGCATGAACCACTACACCCAGACTAATATGCCGAATGAATATTTAAACATTGGCAAATTTTGATTTACATCCTGGTGTCACAGATAGTCCTCAAACAGCATTCTTATGTCTGTTGTTTTTTTTTTTTTCTGATTTCCTTTCACCAGTTTCACTCTACAGTTCATGTTCTACCCAACTACTAATATAATTTCACCATAACACTTTGAAATCTCTAAGTTTTGGTTCTCCAGGGACACTGTTTATTTGGTTCATCTCTGATCCTTTTTTTTCATTTAACATTTCTGATGAGAAACACTGCAGCTCCTTCCGCCTGCAGGCTCTTCCAGAATAGCTGTGGTAAATTGTACTTTTTAAATGAATGGACTTAGACCACCAAGCTTCCACACCAGGCCAGATGGCATTCATACAGTTTGGCAGGAAGTTCTTTACTTGTCTTACAAGTTTTTCTTAAAAGCAATTGAGACTATTAAAGCCAGCTGGGATGGAAAGACATATTAAGTTTATTCATTTCTCTTCCAACACAATGGGTTATACCAATCCAACTTACAGGAAAGAAATAAAAAAAGAAAAGAAAAGGAACTTTAAAGCCAAAGTCCCTTGAGGCTACATAAGCTACATGAGGCTATATGAGGTCCCATGAGAGGATATAATCCAGGTCTCTAGCAGGACCACCCACAGAATGGTCATTATCTCGTCTACGTCCTTGGAATATTTACTAGCTACATTAGTCATGTAGCTTCTGTCACATATTTTCTAATATTGATGTTGTTTTATTTGTAATATTTATGCCTTGTTTTAACTATGCCCCTTGGTGTAGAAGGGGCAACGTCTGAATGTTGTGTTTCCCCACAGTGTTTTGCTCACAGCAGTGCTCAGTTGCTCAAATGGTGGTTGATTTTAGAGGTATTAGAATTCCTGGAGTAGCAGAGTCATTTCTGACTAAGAAATTTTATGTGCATAATCTTGAGAATGTAAGTTGTACATGGATATTCTAGAACCTAACTGCTACTGAGAGGTGACAACGTGCTAGCAGCCCTCACTCTCCGCACCTCCTCAGCCTCGGTGTCCACTATGGTGGTGCTTGAGGAGCCCTTCAGCTTGCCACTGCACTGTGGGAGCCCCTCTCTGGTCTGGCAGAGGCCGGAGCCAGCTCCCTCTGCTTCCTGGGAGGTGTGGAGGGAGAGGTGCCTGCGGGAACCGGGGATACGCGCAGCGCTCTTGGGCCAGCCCGAATTCCAGGTGGGCGCGGGCTCTGCAGGCCCGCACTCAGAGCAGACGTCAGGCAACCCCTGCCCCAGGCAGTGAGGGGCTTGGCACCCTGGCCAGCAGCTGCGGAGGATGCGCCAGGTCCCCCAGCACTGCCTGCCTGCCCATGCTGTGCTCCAATTCTCACTGGGCCTTAGCCCCCTCCCCATGGGGCAGGGCTCAGGACCTGCAGCCCACCATGCCCCAGCTGCAGAGCTCCCACAAGGCCCCAGCCTCCCTAACGGGTGCCACCCCCTGCTCCGTGGTGCCCAGTCCCATCAACTGCCCAAGGGCAGAGGAGTGTGGCCATGCAGTGCAGGACTGATGGGCAGCTCTGACCGAGGTCCCAGCGGCATCCACTAGAGGAAGCCAGCTGGGCTTCTGAGTCAGGTGGGGACTTGGAGAACTTTTATGTCTAGCTGGAGGATTGTAAACACACCAATCAGCACTTTTTGTCTAGCTCAAGGATTGTAAACACACCAATCAGCACCCTGTGTCTAGCTCAAGGTTTGTAAACACACCAGTGGGTACTCTGTGTCTAGCTAATCTAGTGGGGACTTGGAGAACTTTTGTGTCTAGCTAAAGAATTGTAAATGCACTAATCAGCACTCTGTGTCTAGCTCAGGGATTGTAAATGCACCAGTCAACACTCTGTCAAAATGGACCAATCAGCTCTTTGTAAAATGGACCAATCAGCTCTCTGTAAAATGGACCAATCAGCTCTCTGTAAAATGGACCAATCAGCAGGATGTGGGTGGGGTCAGATAAAGGAATAAAAGCAAGCTGCCTGAGGCAGCAGTGGCAACCCGGCTGTAGTCCCTTTATGCACTGTGGAAGCTTTGTTTTTTCACTCAGCAATAAATCTTGCTGTTGCTCACTCTGGGTTGTTACTGCCTCTATGAGCTGTAACACTCACTGCGAAGGTCTGTAGCTTCACTCCTGAGGCCAGCCAGATCTCAAACCCACTGGGAGGAACGAACAACTCCCGGCGGGTTGCGTTAAGAGCTGTAACACTCACTGTGAAGGTCTGTAGCTTCACTCATGAGGCCAGCCAGATCTCAAACCCACTGGGAGGAACGAACAACTCCAGGCGGGTTGCGTTAAGAGCTGTAACACTCACTGCGAAGGTCTGCAGCTTTACTCCTGCAGTCAGGGAGACCACGAACCCACCAGGAAGGAAGAAACTCCAAACACGTCAAAACATCAGAAGGAACAAACTCCAGACACACCATCTTTAAGAACTGTAACACTCACTGTGAGGGTCCGCGGCTTTATTCTTGAAGTCAGTGAGACCAAGAACCCACCAATTTTCGACACACTACCAATATAATAAGTCCTACAATAGTTTTTGATACGAGGATCTGCAAGTATGTGAACACTAGTTGCCTTTGTCATATTAACCATGTGTCTCTTATTTAATGGTGGTGAAAAACCAGAATTTTAACGCTACTATTATGAAAATCTTTTTTCCAAAAAGCAAATGATTCTGGTGTGATTCTTGCCTCCAGCTCAGGAAACATTCACAAATATTGCTTACTAGGTGATCTCTTCGCAAACAATGAGGAATAGTATGTAGTGACTCACTTGGTGTCCCCAAAATGTAACCCCAGTATTATAGTCAGTCTTTTATTTATTGATTCCTTCTAGTGTGGATGAAGCTCTTAATATACATAAATAACCATAATGTAAGGTATATGTGCAATAAAATCATACAAATAAGGTGTTGTGGGAGTTCCAGAAAGAAGTTTATGTCCAACTAGGGGACTCAAGGAAGACTGAGGCAAAGGCTGTATACAAAGTCAGTCATGAAGAATAGGTAGAAAACGAGAGACATTTTTTCAATTAGTGTTTGTAAGGTAGTCCTTGCAAATAGAGTAAATAATAACTAAGCCATTTTCACATGGAAAAGTGCTAGATCAAAAATAGTATAATCATTTCCAGATTAGTGTATTGGATGATCGTTTGAATAATGAAGTATGAGGGCAAGAACTTTTATGTCCAGATAGAATAAAGTAGTCCAGAGCAGGCCAAGACTTCCACGGAGACAAGACAACTAGCAAAAGATGAATGGTATTTTATTTAATATTGTTAAAGGCATGAGAGATCTATGAAAGCAATTAGGACTAGATTAATTAAAATTCCAGAGGGCAACAGAGTTCCTAGATGAGCTGATTAGGGCCACTAATTTTTTCTCTAGGAACGTTTTCCAGTTCTGACCAAAAGTTGATCAACCTTGGCTCAGAAAGAGGCTATGCTACTGGAAAGAGAAACCAGCAAAAGTGTTAGCTGCCACACAAAACTGGACTGACAAAAATGGGAACTTGAAAAGCCTTAAGCACATAGCCGGTTTTCCTTGAAGGGAATTTTGGAGTTCTGGTATTGCCCAGGAAGATAAAAGCTAGGCCAAAACTTCCAAAAGGCAGAAAATAGCTCCCACAATCTCACAGTGCTTAGAAATTAAAGATTTTCAAGGTGAAGAAAACTACTTCAAATGCATGACTGCTCACCCCATAAAGACATTTGCCAATGTTAAAATAGTATGATTTGTGAGGATAAAAAGTTACACTGACGGAAGCGAGAAAATTGCTTGAGCCCAGGAGTTCAAGACCAGCCTGGGCAACATGGCAAGATCCCTTCTCTACAAAACATACAAAAATTACCTGGGCATAGTGGTGCATGCCCATATTCTCGGCTACTCTGAGGCAGGAGGATCACTTGAGCCTGGGAAGTAGAGGTTGCAGTGCGCCGAGATAACATGACTGCACTGTAGCCTGGGCAAGAAGTGAGACCCTGTCTCTAAATAAGTAAATAAATAAATAAATAAATAAATAAATACATGTTAGGCTGAACTCCTCTAAAGGGAAAATCTGAATCTCCTGCAAACTGCAGGACTGAGGAAACACCAGACTCTCAGCCAAAAGCCTGGGAGGGCCTACCCTAGGAAGAGGAACAAACTGAGTATAGATTGAATCTTACTGAAATAAGTTCCAACCAAGCTTGATCCCTGAATGAATTAAGATAATCACTTCATCACTCTATCTGCATAACAGAAAAGGGGCCTCCTTTTCTGATAGAAGATAAAACCGTATGGAGCCTACAGTTATTTCATATACAAAAGCATTGCATTCAGCCAAAAAATATTACACATGAAAAAAAGTCATGTGAGTTATAATCTACAGAATAAAACAATGAAGAGAAATAGACCCACTGATGATCCAGATGTTTGAATCAGCAAACAACTATGATCAATATGTTAAATAGAAAATACTAGAAAATATAAATGAAACGATGAAGACTCTAACCACAGAATTAGAGTCTATTTTTAAAGAATCAAATAGTTACTCTAGAACTAAAAAACACAGTATCTTAAATTAAGAATTCAATGGATGGCATTAATGGCAAATTAGACACAGGATTGGTAAACTGGAAGAGAGATTAACAAAGTATACAAAATGAAGCACAGAGAGAACAAAGAATAGAAAAAATACATAGATTGAAGTGGAAGAGACTTCTGACATGCTCAAAATGTCTAACATATGTATAATTATTGTTCAAGAAAACAAGAAGAGAGATGATAGAAAACCAGCTGTCTCAGAGATATTGGCCAAGAATTTTTCAAAACCATTAAAGGGTATTGACTCACAGATTTAAGAAGCTCAACAAACACCAAACAGGATAAAGACAAAGAAAACCACACAGTACATTTCTGAAATGTACTGTATGAAAGTACAGTAAAATACCTTAAAACAGAGATTCTTAAAATAGCTGGAGAAAATATCATATTATTTTCAAAGGAGCAATAACGTGACTTTCAACTTAGTTCTGAACAGAAATGATAGAAGCCAGAAACATTAGAATAACATTTCTGAAGTGCTTCAAAAAAACAAAAACCATTCCAGAATTCGATATCTGGTAAAAATATTCTCTCATCACTGAAAAAAAAGACAATTTCAAGGGGGAAAAAAAAAAACTAAGGGAGTTCATTGTCAGTAGGTCTGCATAAAGGAAATACTAAAGGAAGATTTTCAGGCAAAGGAAAATAATCACAGATGGAAACATGGGAAAAAAAAAAAAAAAAAAAAAAAACAGGAGAAAATTAAGAACACAGGGGCCAGGTGTGGTGGCTCATGCCTGTAATCCCAGCACTCTGGGAGGCCAAGACCGGCAGATCACGAGGTCAGGAGATCCAGACCGTCCTGGCTAACACGGTGAAACCCCTTCTCTCCTAAAAACACACACACACAAAATTAACCGGGCATGGTGGCGGGCGCCGATAGTCCCAGCTACTCTGGAGGCTGAGGCAGGAGAACGGTGTGAACCCGGGAGGCGGAGCTTGCAGTGAACCGAGATCACACCACTGCACTCCAGCCTGGACGACAAAGTGAGACTCTGTCTCAAAAGAAAAAAAAAAAGAACAATACAGGAAAGGATAAATATGTGAATATGTGAATAACTATAAATAAATATAGATTGTATAAAAACTGTAAATTCTTGTGAAATTTTAAGTTTATAGGCACTTAAAATATATAACATGACTTATTCGAAAAGCAGGAGGGAAAGATAAAGCTCAAACGTTCTAGGTTTCTAGTAACATTAGGAAAGAGTTCAGAGTAATAATTTGTAATGTCAAGGATGTATGTTGTGATCTCTAGGACAAATATTAAAAGAAGAATAAAGTGTAAAATTAATAAGTGAGCAGGATTAAAAAGAAATAATGTAAATATTTAATTAATTCAAAAAATCAAGAAAGTAGAGAAAAGAGAATATTAATAAAGCCAAAATAGAAAGCAAATAGTAAGATGGGAGGTGTAAAACCAAACATACCAGTAATTTCATTAAAGAAAAAGGAACTAAATAGTCTAAGAATAAGTTTGTCAGATTGGTTTTAAAAATGAATTATGCTTATAAAAGACAGCATTTAAATATAAAGATAGACCAAATGAAAGCTTATATAATTATAATACTATCAGGCATAGCATGAAGGAAGACTAAACAAAGTTCATCAAAATGGCCTGACTTTCTCCTACATTGAAAGCCTAGGACTTCTGGGTTGACTCTTTAAATAGCTCATGACATTGAACTGATAGAGACGTAATGTAATATTTTGGCAAATTAGATGTTGTTTTACGGATAATAAATCAGTTGTAGGTAATCAACGTTTTAAGAAATAATGTTGTATAATTATTTGACTTGAAAGAAACAAGAAAGATAGATGAGAGAGAGATGGATGGACATAGATAATCTTGAGTATTTATTATAAACTCTCCAGGATTTATAGCTGGGAGATTTAGGCTTACATTTCTTTTTTTTCTTTTTTTTTAATTTAATTAATTAATTAATTAATTTGAGATGGAGTCTCACTCTGTCACCAGGCTGGAGTACAGTGGTGTGATCTCAGCTCACTGCAACCTCCGCCTCCCGGGTTCAAGTGATTCTTCTGCCTCAGCCTCCCAAGTAGCTGGGACTACCGGCGCACACCACCATGCTCAGCTAATTTTTGTATTTTTAGTAGAGACGGGGTTTCACCACATTGGCTAGGCTGGTCTCAAACTCCCGACCTCATGATCCACCCACCTCGGCCTCCCAAAGTGCTGGGAATAGAAGTGTGAGCCACTGTGCCTGGCCAGCTTAAATGTCTAACATGAGTTTTAGATATCGAGGCTATCCCCTACAGTAGGCTTTCTTCAACCACAGTGCACACCCTCCAGGAGATGTGAACGGCATGAGCCCAACACCTACCTTTCCACAAACAGCCCCCTCAGCAAAGGAGACCCTGGCACAAAGAGCCCTAGAGCTGGTGGGGCAAGGGTGTAAAGTCATGTTGGAGGCAGTATGACATATTCTGAGAATCAAAAGATAGGGATTTGTTCTGCAGAAAAGAAAGAAATAAAGGAAATATTGTTCATTCCAAAATTTCAAAAGAAAAGTTCTATTTGACAGTAAAAAGTTGATATGGTTTGGATCTGTGTACCCGCTGAAATCTCTTATCGAATTGTAATCCCCAGTGTTGGAGGAGGAGCCTGGTGGGAGGTAATTGGATCATGGGGGTGGGTTTCTCATGAATGGTTTAGCATAATCCCTTTGCTACTGTTCTCCTGATAGTGAGTTCTCACAAGATCTTGTTCTTTGAAAGTGTGTGGCACCTCCCCATTCTCTCTTCCGGGAGAGAAGAGAGGGTTCTCTGCTCCACCCATGTGAAGATGCCTGCTCTGGCTTTGCCTGGTACCATGAATAAAAGCTCCTTGATGCCTCCCCAGTACAGCCTGCAGAACCATGCATCAACTAAACCATGCAGCCTTCTGTACAGCCTGTAGAACCATGCATCAACTAAACCTCTTCTTTCTAAATCACCTAGTCTCGGGTATTTCTTTATAGCAATGCAAGAACGGACTAATACAAAAGTCAAGAACTATGTTTCTGGTATATATGACCTCAGATATCAGTTTGACTCTCAGATTGAGGTTTGACCCTTTAAAATGCCAGCAAAGGCACATCAAATGGATTGTGTGAGAAGGGAATAGTTAATAGGAGAGGGAAATGATGTTAATAAATTCCAAAGGGCTTGTTCCATCAAGAAAGATTCCACTAATCTGCAGAAGTCTAACTCGTAGGACTTCATAGGACACATTCTGTTAGTGTCAGTGTTCCACACCAATTACAGATTTCTGAAGGGCCATGAGAGCAAAACTATGCCTTTAATATGTAAGCCAACACTGCTGTAACTAAGATTGCAATTGGACTGGGACAAATCTCTATGATCTTGATATATGAAAATCCAAATAGATGGTTTCCATAGAAATGAATAAAAACATTTCCAAATTACTTATTCAAGATTAATCCACTGTAGCTCTGCAAAGCAAATACATTTGATGAGGCTCAGTAAAGCAGCCAATAAAAAATAAACTAAAATTGTCCAATAAGGTGGTTCCTTTCATAACAGAAAATTCATGCACAGGTAAAATATGTATTTAGACAAAGTGTTATTTTTTAATTTCAAGTGTATAAATCCATAACATTAATAATTGGAAACACCTTAAGGATTACTGGATGCAGTTTGAAATAGATGAAAAGAACAAACACTATATAGCCACCAACCCTTCTATCCAAATTTTTATCCTATTGTGTCCTAGCTAGGTTAACTTGGGCAAGTTAAATTCTTTTTTCTCAGCCTTAGTTTCATCATCTGCAAAATGGGAGTCATAATACTTTCCTCTTGGGTATAATGAAATAATTTCATATTTTTCAAATCAAGAAGGCATAATGCAGAGAGATGGAGGGATGCATTCACAACTATTGTTAGTAAGGGAAAGAGATAAATCCAGGAGCCCAGTGGCTGGTCTCAGTCCCAAATCAAGCCTCTTCTGTTAGTGTGCCATTTCCTTTAGAGTTGAGTTTCCATTTATACAAGTAAACTGAACTAAAAACCTGGAGAATTATCTCAGGAATCTATACTAAAATTATATATCTCAAATGTTCTATTGATTCCAGTTTACTCCCCCATTCAACCACCCAAAATGTCTTCGTTTTAAAATCTGGCATTAAATCAAATATTCCAAAATTTGAAACTACAGCATATGTAGCAAGACATTAAATGGGATTTTTTCTATTATCTCGTTAGAATTTTAGCTAAGTCTTCAAAACAGAGGACAGTGGGCATTAAGTACCAGTGTGTTAGTTTGGGTTCTCTGAGAAAACCGTAGATGTGCAATAGATGTATTGGGGGAAATGCCTACTAGGGGGAAAAAAAGGGGGGGCACCAGTGGAATCAGAGAGAATCTTGAAAATCCTGTTCTGCTTTGACCCCTGTGACGGAGAAAGGGAACAAAGGGTTAGATAGGAAGTTACTCAACTTACAGCAAAACTCTTAGTTTTGGAGCAGACCAATGGAAAGTCCTAAAACCAAAGTTATGCTTCCAAAAAGTTCACGGTAGAAATAGGCCTGTCTTAGTATCCCTGACACATTCTATCACTGGCTTGACTGGGAGTTGACTGTGGGAATTGTGGCTTTGACACAAATGCAGTGATGGATTCAGAACAAGTAGCTGGGATTGTCAGTCAATTATGCCTTCTGCAGGAGATCTGAGTGGCACATTTGCACAGGTACCACACCACATTTTCTAAATATGAGTCACATACCCAGAAGACTTGCTAAGAAGTAGGCAAACAGATCCAGTGACTACAACCTTCGAGCACTTCTGAAAGCAAAGACGGTAAATTAATTAGAGGGAGATCTCCAAAGAGCATCTGTAGGAGTGGAGAGTGTTGGGACATTTCACATCCTCCCAAACACTCAGAAATTGGAGCCATCTTGATTGGATAGAAGCTGCGATCCTCATCTTCTTACCCCAAGCTACTTGTCTGCTAAGATACAGAACACAGAGCATGCCCAGTCCTGTTTCCAGAGCAGAAAGCAAGAGAATCCTTGGCAGAACCTAACACCACGGAACAGTGCCTTCCTTTAATCTGGAGAAGCCTGGGAGTGGGATTGTGGTTGAAGAACTTCTGGTTTGTGCATGTTAAATATACCCTCTTCACATCGGATCTCTCTGTTATTTGGAAGGCAGATTTGTAAACCCACAAAGGGCAAAGGTGGTGCAATGACAGTGTTCTTTGCCTTGCCACTTATCTGTGACTTGAAGTAGATTATGTTACTTCTCTGAGTCACAATTAACTCCTCTATAAGTGAGAATAGTAACTTCTACTCCAAAAGCTTGTTTTCAGAATTAAATGAAACAATATATTTAAAGACCTCAGAAACCTCAACAAATAGTAACTATATTCCCAAGAAAAAAAGTAAATTTAGTGCTCTGTAATCCTATTTATATTTTGAGGAAACAAGACAAATTTGTAATTTAAAAATCGCTTTTAAAGAATTTGCTGCCTGTAAGTAATTTTCTTTTTATTTTCATTTTTTTATTATTATCCTTTAAGTTCTGGGGTACATGTGTAGAACGTGCAGGTTTGTTACATAGGTTTACATATGCCATGGTGGTTTGCTGCACCCTTCAACCTTTCATCTATGTTAGGCATTTCCCCTAATATTATCCCTCCCCTACTCCCCTACCTCCTGACAGGCCCCAGTGTGTGATGTTCACCTCCCTGTGCCCATGTGTTCTCATTGTTCAACTCCGATTTATGAGTGAGAACATGTGGTGTTTGGTTTTATGTTCTTGTGATAGTTTGCTGAGAATGATGGTTTCCAACTTCATCCTTGTCCCCGCAAATTACACGAACTCATCCTTTTTTATGGTTGCATAGTATTCCATGGTTCTATGGTGTATATGTGCCACATTTTCTTTATCCAGTCTATCATTGATGGGTATTTAGGTTGGTTCCAAGTCTTTGCTATTGCGAACAGTGCCGCAATAAATATACATCTACATGTATCTTTAGAATGATTTATAATCCTTTGGGTATATACCCAGTAATGGGATTGCTGGGTCAAATGGTATTTCTGGTTCTAGATCCTTGAGGAATTACTACACTGTCTTCCACAATGGTTGAACTAATTTACACTCCCAACAACAGTTTAAAAGTGTTCCTATTTCTCCACATCCTCTTCAGCATCTGTTGTTTCCTGACTTTTTAATAATTGCCATTCTAACTAACTAACAATGGTATCTCATTGTGGTTTTGATTTGCATTTCTCTAATGAACAGTGATGATGAGCTTTTTTTCATATGTTTATTGGCTGCATAAATGTCTTCTTTTGAGAAATGTCTGTTCATATCCTTCACCCATTTTGATGGGGTTGTTTTTTTCTTGTAAATTTAAGTTCTTTGTAGATTCTGGATATTAGCCCTTTGTCAGATGGATAGATTACAAAATTTTTCTCCCATTCTGTAGGTTGCCTGTTCACTCTCATGATAGTTTCTTTGCTGTGCAGAAGCTCTTTAGTTTAATTAGATCCTATTTGTCAGTTTTGGCTTTTGTTGCCATTGCTTTTGGTGTTTTAGTCATGAAGTCTTTTCCCATGCCTGTGTCCTGAATGGTATTACCTAGGTTTTCTTCCAAGGTTTTTATGGTTTTAGGACTTACATTTAAGTCTTTAATCCATCTTAACTTTTGCATAAGGTGTAAGGAAGGGGTCCAGTTTCAGTTTTCTGCATAAGGCTAGCAGTTTTCCCAACATCATTTATTAAATAGGGAATCCTTTCCCCAGTGCTTGTTATTGTCAGATTTGTCAAAGATCAGATGGTTGTAGATGTGTAGTGTTATTTCTGAGGGCTCTGTTCTGTTCCATTGGTCTATATATCTGTTTTGGTACCAGTACCATGCTGTTTTCGTTACTTGTAAGCCTTGTAGTATAGTTTGAAGTCAGGTAGCATGATGCCTCCAGCTTCATTCTTTTTGCTTAGGATTGTCTTGGCTATGCGGGCTCTTTTTGGTTCCATATGAAATTTAAAGTAGTTTTTTCTAATTCTGTGAAGGAAGTCAGTGGTACCCTGATAGTGATAGCATTGAATCTATAAATTACTTTGGGAAGTATGACCATTTTCACGATATTGATTCTTCCTATCCAAGAGCATGGAATGTTTTTCCATTTGTTTGTGTCCTCTCTTATTTCCTTGAGCAGTGGTTTGTAGTTCTTGAAGAGGTCCCTAACATCACTTGTAAGTTGGATTCCTAGGTATTTAATTCTCTTTGTAGCAATTATGAATGGGAGTTCACTCATGATTTGGCTCTTTGTCTGTTATTTTTGCACATTGATTTTGTATCCTGAGACTTTGCTGAAGTTGTTTATCAACTTAATGAGATTTTGGACTGAGACGACGGGGTTTTCTCAATATACAACCATGTTATCTGCAAACAGAGACAATTTGCCTTCCTCTTTTCCTATTTGAATAAACTTCATTTCTTTTTCTCACTTGATTGCCCTGGCCAGAACTTCCAACACTATGTTGAATAGGAGTGGTGAGAGAGGGCATCCCTGTCTTGTGCCAGTTTTCAAAGGGAATGCTTCTAGTTTTTGCCCATTTGGTATGATATTGGCTGTGGGTTTGTCATAAATAGCTCTTATTATTTTGAGATATGTTCCACCAATACCTAGTTTATTGAGAGTTTTTAGCATGAAGGGCTGTTAAATTTTGTTGAAGGCCTTCCTGAATCTATTGAGATAATCATGTGGTTTTTGTCATTGGTTCTGTTTATGTGATGGATTATGTTAATTGATTTGCGTTATGTTGAACCAGCCTTGCATCCCAGGATGAAGCCAACTTGATTGTGGTGTATAAGCTTTTTGATGTGCTGCTGGATTTGGTTTGCCAGTACTTTATTGAGGATTTTTGCATCAACACTCATCCGGGATATTGCCCTGAATTTTTCTTTTTTTATTGTGTCTCTCTCGGGTTTTGGTATCAGGATGATGCTGGCCTCATAAAATAAGTTAGGGAGGATTCCTTCTCTTTCTATTGTTGGAATTGTTTTAGAAGAAATGGTACCAGCTCCTCTTTGTACCTCTGGTAGAATTCGGCTGTGGATCTGTCTGGTCTTGGACTTTTTTTTTGGTTGGTAGGCTATTAATTATTGCTTCAATTTCAGAACCTGTTATTGGCCTATTCAGGGATTTGATTTCTTCCTGGTTTAGACTTGGAAGGGTGTATGTGTCCAGGAATTTATCCATTTCTTCTAGGTTTTCTAGTTTATTTGCATAGAGGTCTCTATAGTTTTCTCTGATGGTAGTTTGTATTTCTGTGGGATCAGTGGTGATATCCCCTTTATCATTTTTTATTGTGTCTATTTGATTCTTCCGTCTTGCCTTTATTAGTCTGGATAGTGGTCTATTTTGCTGATCTTTTCAAAAAAAAACCAGCTCCTGGATTCATTGATTTTTTTAAGGGTTTTTCATGTCTCTATCTCCTTCGGTTCTGCTCTGATCTTAATTATTTCTTGTCTTCTGCTAGCTTTTGAATTTGTTCACTGTTGCTTCTCTAGTTCTTTTCATTGTGATGTTAAGGTGTCAATTTTAGATCTTTCCTGCTTTCTCTTGCAGGCATTTAGTGCTATCAATTTCCCTCTAAACACTGCTTTAAATGTGTCCCAGAGATTCTGGTACGTTTTGTCTTTGTTCTCATTGGTTTCAAAGAGCTTATTTATTTCTGCCTTGATTTCGTTATTTACCCAGTAGTCATTCAGGAGCAGGTTGTTCAGTTTCCATGTAATTGTGTGGTTTTGAGTGAGTTTCTTAATCCTGAGTTCTAATTTGATTGCACTGTGGTCTGAGAGGCTGTTTGTCTCTGTTTCCATTCTTTTGCACTTGCTGAGGAGCGTTTTACTTCCAATTATGTGGTCAATTTTAGAATAAGTGCCATGTGCTGCTGAGCTGTAAGTAATTTATTGAAGACCTGGGGACTCAGTGGTACTGGGGAAAGTTAATGAATGTTTCCAGCACCCTATTATTTGAGGACAATATTTTAATAAGACCCAATGTTTGATTATTTAATAACCCTAATTATTCTACAGATTGCTTGGTGTCAATACAGTTATATATGATAGAATAACGAACCATCAGAGTTTACCTGAGGTTACCATGGAAAGTGTTGCAACTCAGAGAACCCCTCAGTTCCAAGCAAACCAGAACATTGAGTCAATTTTATGTGAAGCTCCTAAAACATTGTCGAGAATGTTTTGAGGCATTCAGTAAATATTAACTATTAGTGTTATTACTTCAGTTTATTGACATTTTAATCTGTCCTTTATTAGCAAGACTGTGTTGTGCTTTTGAGTACAAAGGTGAATAAGGCTCAATATCCATTCCGAGTGGAGCTCCAGGGTTAGCCTAGTAAATAGGAGAATAGACATCGTATTGACTCTCAAAATTTATTTTTGATACAATGCACCCTTTTCATCTCCATAGAACCTTTACAGGGTAAATATACATACTTTCTAAAAAGCGTAAAGGATGGGAATAATAGCAATAAAAACAAAGATTAAATGTATTGTCAGAAATTGTTAAGCAGTTTCCTTGCTGAAATATTGTCTTGAAATGGGCTCTTCACAAAGTTTACTGAATTTCTTGAGCTTCCTACAAACTGGAGGCAAGTCTAATTGTCCTATCAAACTGTTTCTCTTCAATGCATTTTTATTGAACTTTACAAGTCAAATGAATTTGATGAATTGAAACTAATGGCAAATCAATATGGCAAATCTGCAATTCTTAAAACATCACCATTGAGATCCATAATGCTTCATTTGACCAATTTAGATATAGCCAAAAAAAAAAAAAAAAAAAAAAAAAAGAGCATTGACACCCAGTTCTACCTTACCCATCATTCAAAAATCCAGCTTGTACTTCATGCATACCATTGGCCAGGTCCTATGACCAGCATTAAAATGAAAACACATCTTGTAAGTTTTCCAGGACTTAAAACTGAGGGAATTCTTGCATGCATGAAGGGACCTGACTCAACCTTCAAGAAAGGAAAGGTAACTATTAACCATAAAAATATATAGCTCAGAGGTAGGCAGAGCAAGATGGTGACATAGAAGTCTCCACTGATCATCCCCTACCCCTCAGGGACATTGTCTACACACACCAAAAAAGCACTTTAATAAGAATCAAAAATCAGGCGAGCACTCATAGTACCTGGTTTTAACTTCACTTCACTGAAAGAGGCACTGAAAATGTATTAAAAACCATCCTGAATTGCCAACGCCACCCCTCTCTTACCCCTCGGCAATGGCAGCATGGTGTGGAGAGCATTTACATGCACTGGGGAGAGGGAGAGCCAGCAATTGTGAGGCATTGAACTCACTGCTGCCCTTGTTATAGCAGAAAGCAAAACTGGACCAACTCAGCTGATCCCTGCCCACAGAGGAAGCATTTCAACCAGCCCTAGCTAGAGGGAAATCACCAATCGCATTGGAAACTTGAGTTCCTGCAAGCTTCACCACTGCAGGCTAAAGAGCTCTGGGGTCTGAAATAAACTTGAAAGGCAATCTAGGCCACAAAGACCACAACACCTAGGTGAGTTCCTTATGTTCATCAGTCCGACCTGGGCCCGAGCCAGTGGACTTGGGGGGAAGGTGGAAACATAACTTACTGGGACTACTGGGACATTAGTTTGGACAGTTAAAGGAGTGCTAGCATTACCCCTCCCCTAAGCCCAGGCTGCACAGCGTATAGCTCCAAAAGAGAGCCCTTCCTTCCACTTGAGAAGACAAAAAAGTAAGGAGGATTTTGTCTTGCATCTTGGAGACCAGCTCAGCCACAGCAAGATAGGGCACCAATCAGAGTCATGAGAGCACCTTTCCAGGTCCTAGCTCCCAGATGACATTTCTAGGCATACCCTGAACCTGATCGGAACCCTCTGTCTTGAAGAGAAGGAACCAGTCCTGGCAGCATTTATCACTTGCTAACTAAAGAGCCCTTGGGCCCTAAATAACCAGCAATGATTCCTAGGTGCTACATCAAGGACCTTGAGTGAGACTCTGAGACTTGCTGGCTTCAGGTGAGACTCAGCACATTCCCAGCTATGGTGGCTGCCGGGTAGGACTCCTGCTTGAGAAAAGCAGAGAGAAAAGAAAAGGGGACTTTGTCTTGTACCTTAGGTATCAACTTGGCTACAGCAGGGTAGAGTACCAAGCAAGTTCTTGGGGTCCCCAATTCCAGGACTTGGCTCATGGATGGCATTTCTGGACTTGCCCTTGGCCACAGCAAAGCCCAATCGCCCAAAGGGTGAGTCTCAGGCAAGTAAGCATCACCACAAGCTGAATGAAGAGCGCTTGGGCCTTAAGGGAACATTAGCGGTAGTCTGGGAGTACTCCCTGTGGGCCTGAGGTGTCAGCGGCCATCAAGTGAGGTTCCTTTGCCTTTTGAAAGGGGAAGGAAGGATGGGAAAAACTGTCCTGTGGTTTGAGTCCCAGCTCAGCCACAGTACAAAAGAACACCAAGAAGACTTCTAAAGTTTTTGAATCTAATTCCTGACTTCTGGATGGCACACTCAACTCACCCAGGGCCTGGGGGAACTTGCTGCCCTGAAGGAAAGGACACAGGCCTGGCTGGCTTTGCCATCTGCTGATTGTAGAGTCCCAGATCCTTGAGCAAATACAGGCAGTAGCTAGTCAGGGAGTAGTTACAGCAAGCTGTGGGCAAGACCCCATGCTGTGCTAGCTTCAGGTCTGACCCCGGGCAGTCCTAGTGTGGTGGCCACAGGGATGCTTGTGTCATTCCACCTCCAGCTCCAAGTAGCTCAGAACGGACTGAGACTCTGTTTGTTTGGGAGAAAGTGAGGTAAGAAGACAAGAATCTCTGTCTGGCAATCCAGAGAATTGTTCCAGATCTGGTCTAACACCATCAAGACAGTACCTTTATGAGTCTGCAAGAACCACAGCATTACCAGGCTTGAAATCCCCCCTAAAGCAGATACAGCTTAGATCACAACACCCAAGTCCTTCTGAATATTTGGAAAGCCTTCTCAAGATGAATGGTTACAAACAAGCTCAGACTGCAAAGACTACAATAAACACCTAACTCTTCAATGTCCAGACACAGATGCTACAAGTATCAACACAATTCAGGAAAACATGACATCATTAAATGAAATAAATAAGTGACCATTCTAGAGAAATAGATATATGACATTTCAGACAGAGAATTCAGAACAGCTGTTTTGAGGAAACTCAAAGAAATTCAAAAGAACATGGAAAACGATTTTGGAATCCTATCAGATAAACTTAACAAGGAGATTGTTAAGTTAAAAAGAATCAAGCAGAAATCCTGGAGCTGGTAAATGCAATTGGCATACTGAAAAACACATCAGAGCCTTTTAATAGCAGAATGTATCAAGCAGAAGAAAGAATTAGTGAATTTGAAGACAGGTTAATTGAAAATACACAGTGAGAGGAGAAAAAAGAATAAAAAATAATGAAGTTTGTCTACAAGATCTAGAAAACAGCCACAAGATAGCAAATGCAAGAGTTATGGGCATTAAAGGGGAGGTAGAGAAAGAGATGGGGTAGAAAGATTATTTGAAGGGATAATAACAGAGCTTCCCAAACCTAGAGAAAGGTATCAATATCAAAGTACAAGAAGGCTGTAGAGCAACAAGCAGATTTATCCCAAAGAAGACTACCTCAAAGCATTTAATGATCAAACTCCCAAAGGCCAAGGATAAAGAAAGAATTCTAAAAGCAGCAAGAGAAAAGAAACAAATAACATACAATGGAGCTCCAATACGTCTGGCAACACACTTTTCAGTGGAAAGTTTATAGGCCAGGAAACAGTGGCACGACATATTTAAAGTGCTGAAGGAAAAAAACTCTTACCCTAGAATAGTATATCTGGTGAAAATCGTCTTCAAACATTAAAGAGAAACAAAGACTTTCCCAGACAAACAGAAGCTGAGGGATTTCATCAACATCAGTTCTGTCCTATAAGAAATGTTAACGTGAGTACTTCAATCAGAAAAAATATGTTAATGAGAAATAAGAAATCATCCGAAGGTTAAAAAAAAAAAGCCCATGGATAATAGTAAGCACACAGAAAAACACAGAATACAATCACACTGTAACTGTGGTGTGTCAAATACTCAAGTAGAAAGATTAACTGATGAAGCAATCAAAACTAATAACAACAACAACTTTTTAAGACACAGACATTACAGTAAGATATAAATAGAAACAGCAAAAAGTTAAAAGTGAAGGGACAAAGTTAAGGCAAGTTTTATTGTTTTCTTTTACTTATTTGTCTGTTTCTTTATGTAAAAAGTGCTATGTTGTTATCAGCTTAAAATCATGGGTTATAAGATAGTATTTGCAAGCATGCTAACCTCAGGCTGAAAACATATAACAGATACACAAAAAAACAAGCAAGAAACTAAATCATATCACCAGAGAAAACCACCTTCACTAAAAGGAAGACAGGAAGGAAGAAGAAAGAAACAACCAGAAAACAAATAACAAAATGGCAGGAGTAAGTTCTTTCTTACTTCTCAATAATAACATTGAACGTCAATGGACTAAAAGCTGCACTCAAAAGACATAGAGTAGCTGAATGGATGAAAAAACAAGACCCCTTCATCTGTTTCCTACAAGGAACACACTTCACATATTTATAAAGACATACATAGACTGAAAATAAAGGAATGAAAAAGATATTACATGCCAACAGAAACCAAAAAAGAGCAGGAGTAGCTATACTTACATCAGACAAAATATATTTTAAGACAAAACTATAAAAGAGACAAAGAAGGTCACTATATAATGATAAATGGGTCAATTCTGCAAGAAGATGTAACAATTGACTGGGCACGGTGGCTCATGCCTGTAATCCCAGCACTTTGGGAGACCGAGACAGGCGGATCGCCTGAGGTCGGGAGTTTGAGATCAGCCTAGCTAACATGGTGAAACCCCATCTCTGCTAAAAATATAAAATTAGTTGGGTGTGGTGGCACACGCCTGTAATCCCAGTTACTCAGGAGGCTGAGGCAGGAGAATCACTTTAACCCAGGAGGCAGAGGTTGCAGTGAGCTGGAATCGTGACACTGCACTCCACCCTGGGCGACAGAGTGAGACTCTGTCTCCAAAAACAAGTAACAATTTTAAATACATACACACCCAACACTGGAGCACCCAGATACATTAAGGAAATGTTATTAGAGCTAAAGAGATAGCCCCAATACAATACTAGCTGAAGACTTCAACACCCCACTTTCAGCATTAGACAGATCTTCCCTACAGAAAATCAACAAAGAAACGTTGGACTTAATCTGCACTGTAGACCAAATGGACGTAATAGATATTTACAGAACATTTCATCCAAGGTTGCAGAATGAACATTCTTTTCCTCAGCACATGGATCATTCTCAAGTATAGACCATATGTTAAATCACAAAACAAGTCTTAAAACATTCTAAAAATTTGAAATAATATCAAGCATGTTCACTGATCACAATGGAAGAAAAATTAAAATCAAAAAGAGGAATTTTGGGAGCTATACAAATACATGGAAATTAAACAATAAGCTCCTGAATGACCAGTGGGTCAATGAAGAAATTAAGAAAGAAATTGAAAAATGTCTTAAAACATGTGATAATGGAAACACAACATACCAAAACCTTTGGGATGCAGTGAAAGGAATATTCAGAGGGAAGATTATAGCTATAAGCGATTACATCAAAAAAGAAGAAATATTTCAAATAAACAACCTAACAACGCACCTTTAAAAACTAGAAAAGCAAGAGCAAACCAAATCAAAAAATAGTGTTAAAAAAATACTAAAGATCAGAGCAGAAATAAATGAAATTGAAATGAAAATAGCAATACAAAAAATATCAATGAAGCAAAAAGTTGGTTTTTTTGAAAAGTCAAACACAATTGATAAACATTAACCAGACTAAGAAAAAAAGGGAGAATATCCAAATAAATAAAATTAGAGGTGAAAAAGGAGACATAAAATTGATAGCACAGTAATGCAAAGGATTGTTAGTGGCTACTATGAGCAACTATATGCCAATAAATTGGAAAATCTAGAATAAATGGACAAATTTCTAAACACACATACAACCTATCAAGATTGAACAAGAAAGAAATCCAAAACCTGAACAGACCAATAACATAAAGAGATTGAGGCTGTAATAAAAAGTCTCTCCGTTAAAAAAAAATAAAAATAAAAAAGCCCAGGACTCAGTGGCTTCACTGGTGAATTCTAACAAACATTTAAGAAAGAACTAATACCAATCCTATTCAAACGTCTTTGAAAAATAGAAAAGGAGGGAATACTTCCAAACTGATTCTATGAGCCCAGTATTACCCTGATACATTAAAAAGATCATTCATCATGACCAAGTGGGATTTATCCCAGGGATGCAAGGATAGTTCAATGCAAATCAATCAATGTGATGTATCGTATCAACAGAATGAAGGACAAACACCATATGATCATTTCAATTGAGGCTGAAAAAGCATTTCATAAAATTCAACATCCCTTCATGGTAAAAAAAAAAAAGAAGAAGAGTTTTAGAAGGAACATACCTCAACATAATAAAAGCCATATATAACAGACCCACAGCTAGTATTATACTGAATGGGGAAAAAATGAAAGCCTTTCCTCTAAGATCTAGAACACAACAAGGATGCTCCCTCTCACCACTGTTATTTAACATAGTACTGAAGTCCTAGCTAGAGTAATCAGACAAGAGAAAGAAATAAAGGGCATCCAAACTGGAAAAAAATAAGTCAAATTATCTTTTTTGCAGATGATACAATCTCATATTTAGAAAAACCTAAAGACTCAACAAAAAAATTATTAGAACTGATAAATTCAGTAAAGTTTCAGGATACAAAATCAACATACAAAAATCAGTAGTATTTCTATTTGCCAACAATGAACAAGTTGAAACAGAAATTTAAAAGTAATCTCATTTACAATAGCCACACATAAAATTAAATATCTAGGAATTAACCAAAAACTGAGAGATCTCTACTTTGAAAACTGTAAAACACTGACGAAAGACATTGAAGAGAAGACCAAAAAATGAAAAGATATTTCACATTCATGAATTTTAAGAATCAATATTGTTAAAATGTCCACACTACCGAAAGCAATCTATAGATTCAATGCAATCCATATGAAAATACCAATTACATTCTTCACAGAAATAGAAAAAAAATGCTAAAAATTTATATGGAACCACAAAAGACCTAAAATAGACAAAGATATCCTGAGCAAAAGAACTAAACTGGTGGAATCACATTACCTGACTTCAAATTATATTACAGAGTTTTAGTAACCAACACAGCATGGTAACAGCATAAAAACAGACACATAGACCAATGGAACAGAACAGAGAATCCGGAAACAAATCCATATGTTAGTAGTAAACTTGCTTTCAACAAAGGTGCCAAGAGCATACATAGAGGAAAGGACAGTTTCTTCAACTGGGAAAACTGGATATTCATATGCAAAACAATAAAACTAGATCCCTATCTCGTGCCGTATACAAAAATCAAATCAAAATAGATTGAAGACTGAAATCTAAGACCTCAGACTATTAAGCTACTACAAGAAAACACCGAAGAACCTATCCAGGACATTGGTCTGGGCAAAAATTTATTGAGTAATACCCCACAAGCACAGGCAACCAAAGCAAAAATGGGCAAATGATAACGCGTCAAGTTAAAAAGCTTCTGCACAGCAAAGGGAACGATCAACCAAGTCAAGAGACAACCCATGGAATGAGAGAAAAGATTTGCAAACTACTCATCTGAAAAGGGATTAGTAGCCAGAATATATAAGGAGCTCAAGCAACTCTATAGGAAAAAAAAAATCGAATGATTCAATTTAAAACTGGGCAAAAGATGTAAATAAACATTTCTCAAAAGAAGACATACAAATGGCAATAGTTACATGAAAATGTGCTCAACATCACTGATTGTCAGAGAAATGCAAATCAAATCTACAATGAGATATCAAATCACCCCAGTTAACATGGCTTATATCCAAAAGACAGGCAATAACAAATGCTGGTGAGGATGTGGAGAAAAGAAAACTCTCACATACTGTTGGTGAGAATGTAAATTAGTAAAACCACTATGGACAACAGTTTGGAGGTTCCTCAGAAAACTAAAAATTAGAACTACCATATGATCCAGCAATCTCAGTGCAGGGTATATACCTAAAAGAAAGGAAATCAGTATATCGAGGTATCTGCACTCCCAAGTTCATTGCAGCTCTGTTCACAATAGCCAAGATTGGGAAGCAATCTAAGTGTCCATCAACAGATGAATGGATAAAGAAAATGTGGTACATATACACAATGGAGTACTATTCAGCCATTAAAAATGAGATTCAGTCATTTACAACAATATGGTTAGAAATGGTGATCAGTATCTTAAGTGAAAGACAAAAATCAAAGTTCTCACCTATTGGTGGGAATCTAAAAATTGAAACAATCGAATCCATGGAGACAGTAGAAGGGTGGTTACCAGAGGCCGGGAAGGGTAGTGGGGAGAATAGGGAGGGGTGAGGATGCTTAATGGATTAAAAAAAATAGAATGAATGAATAATACTTAGTATATGATGGCACAACAGGGTGACTATAGTCAATAATAATTTAATTGTACATTTTAAATTATTTAAATAATAATTTAATTGTACATTTAATTGTATAATTTAAATCTTAATTTTAAATTAAATATAATTGCACAATTATAAATTGTACAATAATTAATAAAATTAAATTATTATTTATTGTACATTTAATTGTACATTTAAAAATTAAATAATAATTTAATTGTTTGTAAAACAAAGGATAAATGCTTGATGAGGTGGATACTTTACTTTCCATGATGTGAAGATTACACATTGCATTCCTATACTAAAACATTACATGTACTTCATAAATACATGCACCAATTATGTATCCAAAAAATTTAAAATTATTTTAAAACATATATATATATGTATGTGTATATATATAGCCCAAAGTCCAACAGGGATGTGCATGCTTTATATGCATTATCATATGTAGTTCTCAACAACAACCCTAAGAAGGGAATATTATTATACAGATCAATAAACTGAGATTCAGAAAGATCAAGTAAATTGCTCAATGTCCCATAACTAAAAAGCAGCAGAGGAAAATGAAGTCTCTCTCTGACTCCATAGTTTATGTTTGTCCATAATGCAATGTTCTTTACATTAACAAAGAATAAAAATAACTACAGGGCAATTGTGATGGATAATGTTATGTGTCAACTTGACTGGGTCTTGGTGCCTAGATACGGGGTAAAACATTCTGGATATTTCTATGAGAGTATTTTTGGATTAGATTAACAACTGAATTGGTAGACTGAGTAAAACAGATTGCCCTCCATAATGTGGGTGGGCCTCATCCAATCACCTGAAGGCTGAATAGAACAAGATTGACCTTAGCCTAGCAAGAGAGAATTCTGCAAGCAGCCTGCAGACTGGACCTGCAGCATTGGCCTTCTGAGAGTCTTTGGCCTGCCAGTCCACCCTGCAGATTTTGAATTTACTAGCCTCCATAATTATATGAGACAATTCCATAAAATAAATCTCTTCATATATACATATGAAGAGAAAAAGAGCGGAGACAATTTACCAATATCAGGAATTAAACAAAGGATATCACTATACACCTGCAGACACCTAAAAAATAAGGGAATACTATAAACTCTGCACAGATAAATTTGACATCTTACATAAAATGAACTATTCATCAAAAAAATGTGAAATGCCACAAATAAGCCAATATGAAATAGATAAACTGAATAGCCCCATAACTAATAAGAAAATAAAATTCATAATTTAAAACCTCCGCCAAAAGAAATCTCCAAGCCTAGATAGTTTCACTGAAGAATTTTATCAAATAATTAAACAAAAGAGACACCAGTTTTACACAATCAATTCTAGAACAATTAAAGAGGAAGGAACAATTACCAATTCATTTTATTGTCCTGATACCAAAACTGGTACTGTCCCAATATCAAAACCAGACACATAAATTACAAAAAAGAAAACTTCACACAAATAATCCCACATGAGAATGGGTACAAAAATCCTTAAACTATTAGCAAATAGAATTCATCAATATATAAAAATATTCATCATAACCAAATGTGGTTTATTCTAGGGATACAAGGCTGATTCAGTATTTGAAAATTAATCAATGCAATCCACTAAACAAGATAAATGACATGATCATATCGACTGAGACTGAAAAAGCATCTGACAAAATTTCATACCCCTTAATGATGAAACCTCTCAGAAAAAATGCAAATAGCAGAACTTCAATTTAAGAAAGAGCATCTAGGAAAAAAATAAAATAAAAGTAAAACCTACAGTTAACATGATACTTGATGGTAAAAAATATAATCGTTTGCTGCTAAGATTAGGAAGAATGCAAGAGTGTCTACTCTCACTACTCTTATTTTATTCAACAGGGTGCTGAAAGCTCTAACCAAGGCAATAAGGCAAGAAAAGAAAATGCAAGGCATATAGATCAAAAGGAAAGAAACAAAACTGTTCTTATTTGCACACGGCATAATGCCTGTATAGAAATTTCAAAATCTACCAAAATAATCCTAGAACTAACAAGTCTGTTCAGCAAGGTTGCAGGATACAAGATAAACATTCAATTGTTTTTCTCCATGCTATCAATGAACACATGGACACAGAAATTAAAATTATAATACTATTTGTAATTAATAGTATTAATTACAGTATTTTTAATTAATAGTGTTAGTATTAATTAAAAATAAAATACTTAGGTATAAATCTAACAAAACATGTGTAGGTCTGAAAAACTTTTGCTGAAAACTACAAAATGCTGATGAAAATAATCAAAGATCTAAATACATGGAAAGACACACTGTGTTAATGGATCTGTAGACTCAGGATAGTAAAGATGTCAATTTCCCCAAATTGATGTATGGATTTATCACAATTCTTATAAAAATCCAAGCTTCGTTACATGTATAGACAAGATTATTCCAAAGTTTATATTGAAAGGCAAAGAAACTAGCATAACTGAAACTATTTTGAAAAGAAGAATACAGTGGGAAGAACCAATCTACCCAATTTCAAGATAATAGCTACAGGAAAAAAGACTGTGACGTCTTAGCAGAGAAATTAACAGATAAACCAGTGGAACAGAATAAAGGACTCAGAAGTAGACCCACACAAATAGGCTCAGCTGATTTTTTACAAAGTGTCAAAAGCAATTCTATAGACAAAAGACAGCCTTTTCAACAAATGGTGCTGGAGCTATCTGACATCAGTAAGTGATGGGGGAAGAAATGTTGACATAAGTCCCCAAGGCTTCTGTAAAGATTAACTAAAGTTTGATCATGGCCTTAAATGCAAAATATAAAACTAAAACTTTTAGGAATAAAAGGAGAAAATTTTCAGGATATAGAATTAGGAAAATCACTTGTAAATTTGACACCAAAAGCATGACACATAAATGAAAATATTGATAATTGGGGCTTCAATAAAGCTAAAAACTTCTGCTTTGTGAGAGACCCTGTTAAGGGAATGACAGGACAGCCACAGACTGAGAGAAAATATTTGCAAACCCCATATCTGACAAAGGACTGGTATCTAGAAAAAATAATAGTAACTTTCAAAACTCAATGGTAAAAACACAGAAAATCCAATTCGAAAATGGGCAAAAGACAAAAACAGATATTTCACCAAAGAGAATATACAGATGGCAATAAGCAGATGAAAAGATACTCAACATCACTAGCTGTTAGAGAAATGAAAATTAAAATCACAATGCCATAACCCTACATGCCCATCAGAGCAGCTAAAATAAAAAGTAGTGATATCACTAAATGCTGGCAAGGATGAGGATTATTCAAACAAATCTAGTGGTAATGTTATACAGCCACTCTGGAAAAGTGTAGCAGTTTCTAAAATTCTAACTATGCTACCATATGATACAATAATTACACTCTTGGTCATTTATCCCAGAGAAATAAAAACTTATGTTCACAGAAAAACCTGTACACAAAAGTTTAGAGCGGATTTATTCATAATAGCCCCACCCTGGAAACAGAAAATTTCTCTCATTAGGTGAATGTTGAACATACTGGTACATCCATACCATGGCACGATGCTCAGCAACAAATAACCTAGATGAGTCTCTAGAGAATTATGCTGAGTGAAAGAAGCTAATCCCAAAAGTTGACATGCTCTATGATTCCATTTATAGAACATTTTTTAAATGGCGTAAAGAATGGAGAACAGATGAGTGGTTGTCAGGTGCTCCGGAGGAGGTAGAGGCAGGAAAAAGGTGGGTATAATTATAAGAGGACAGCAGGAGCAATCTTGTGGTGAAGAAAATGTCTGTATCTCTTTATACTTTGTCATTGTTAGTATCCTGGTTGTGATATTTAACTACAGTTGTACAAGATATTACTCTTGTGGGAAACTAGATATGTAGTACACAAGATCTCTCTCTATTATTTCTTACAACTCTGTGTGACTTTCCTATTACCTCACAAGAAAACATTTAATTTTAAAAAGACTGAAAGTCTAAGAAAAGTTCCAAAGTGATGTAGTTTAATTGGAATTTACTAGATTATGTTACCTACCACTATAGGAAATGACAGTTGGAAAGAAAGATTGGGATGAGTTGTCAAAAACAGTCCATTACAGTAAAAAAAGAAAGAAAGAAAAATTTTTAAAGAGACACAAAAGACATTAAGCATTTTATTGTAACTTAAAATATACAAATGTACATTTATTTGATGATAATTTGTTGCTGTAGAGCCACAGACTGGTCTTTGATTCTCAGTTGTTGCTAGAACCATGTGTGGTTGCACACACCTGTACTGTGCTGTCAACCATTTCCAGTTTGGTTCTTTAAAGGAAAATACAAAAAGTTTAAAGAACTTGGGACACAATCAGGGTGTTTCATTCCTAGATTCTTCAGGGTTTTTTGGTTTGGTTTTGTTTTGTTTTCAAGTATTTTACAGCAGTGATTTCTCACACAGATCTAATTCAACAGCACTTCTTAAAGCAGCTCTCTGGTTCTCTCCAAAGGAACCATAAAAATAAAATAACTGCACTAGTAATCCCTCCTCCAGGGATAACTACACTTAATATGCGGATCCTTTTGCATAGATCAAGTACCATGCATTTTAAATGGAAATGAATTTTAGATGTGCTTATTTGTATTTTTTCCTATAAAAAAGTATTACTTTTATAGTAAAAAAAAAAGTTATTGAAAAATTAGTTATTAATGTGCCTACAATAAAAAATCAGGTAAATAAATTCATGTTTTCATAATAAGAAAGGTATCAACGTCCCCACAGTCCTCCTTGGTCTCCTTTCCACCCCTACAAAAAGAAGGATGTTTCCCTGTCCAAGGCAAATTTCTTATCCATTTCCTTCTCCCATTGCATTCAGTACAAACCTGGACCACCTCCTCCAACTTCAGCTCATATATGTGTGCAGGAAATTTAAACTAATTTGCACTATCAGCTATAATAAAGTATAACTAGAATGGGAACTATGCTATATAAGGACACTTTTATAGTATATTCCAAACCCACGTGTAAGTTGCTTGAGAGAATTCTTGGCTTTGTTGTCCTGGTGCATATTAAACAGGTGGAGCAATTCATTAATGAAACAACAAATCTGCAAAGGTGAAATAAAATGAGAACATATAAGGTATTCTTTTTTGGGAGTTCACACAATAGTTGTGTGATTGCTGTAAACCCCTGTTTAGTGGTAATTGGGTTGCCCATTTTATTAATCTGTTTTTACACTGCTGATAAAGACATACCCAAGACCGGGCAATTTACAAAAGAAAGAGGTTTAATTGGACTTACAGTTCCATGTGTCTGGGGAAGCTTCACAATCATGGTGGAAGGTAAGGAGGAGCAAGTCACATCTTACATGGATGGCAGCAGGCAAAGAAAGAGCTTGTGCAGGAAAACTACCCCTTATAATAACCATCAGATCTTGTGAGACTTACTCACTATCATGAGAATGGCACAGAAAAGACCTGCCCCCATGATTCAACTACCTCTCACCAGGTCCCTCCCACAACACGTGGGAATTCAAGATGACATTTGAGTGGTGACACAGCCAAACCATATCACTCATGTTTTGGAAGTAGTGTTCATGATCACCAGGGACCTTTTGCTCTGCCTAATTCAAGTATGTCCCTGTACAGAGAGGTTTGGTTGCAGAACATTCTGTGTGTATATATATGCGTGCTTGTGTGTGTATATATATAGGTGTGTGTGTATATATGTGTGTATACATATATGAAATAATCATATAGGTAAATGTATAATTACCTGAAGTAACAGAATATGTGCACTTGTACATAAAAGATTGCTCTCTGTGTGTGTGCATGAGCACTCATACTTGTAGAGAAGATTAAATCTTTTGATTCTATTCCAAAGCCAAGTAGATATTATAGATGACATGTTGTACAGGAAAGACCACTGGAAGAGAATCCAGGAGACCTCCCACCAGCTCCATCTTTGACAATCCAATTATCATGCTGACTTTGACTTCCTGCTTAGAGCACCAATGCCTCTGCTAGCAAACTACCTAATGACACTGATTTCTTAGAGACACTGAACAGAAAAGAGAAAGTGACTGAAAGAGAAACAAGTGCACTCAGAATGAACCCCACAAGGGAAACCTGAATCTTGAGGCTTAGAATTTAATTTTTCTGGTAATGGCATAATTCTGCTCTCAAGTGAATCACTCTTTACTCCACTTTATTTTGCACATATTCTCTCTAAGGTATAATTTTTAATCTATAATTATCTTACCACGTGATTTAAACCTGGTATACAGCAGTAAGATATGCATTATACAAAATAGTCTGGTGCTAAAAATGTTTTGCCAGAGTAGATCTTATCATTCTCATTTGTTTAGACCTCTTTCTTGAGAGCCCTACTTAGCCAAGTAATGAAATGATGAAAGCTGCATAATAATAGTTGTGAAAATATTAAAACAAGCCCCCAATAAGCTTCTCAGTCAAAAGGTTGGAAAAGGATGATCAGAAAATATTCTCCTTTCTGCCAAAGGAAGTTTAAAACATCTCATCTCATTTCCTCCCTCCTCCAAGAACCTAACAGTCTATAGAAAGAGTGAAAAAGTGGAAGTCAGAGTCACACCAGGAAAGAAAGGAAAGGAAGAAAAAGAGGGAACAGGGGAAGAGCTGGGAGAGAGACAAGGAATTCTGAGTGCAGAAAAGTGACAGAACCTGGAAGAAGAAAGTGTAGATATAATTAGGGCAAAGGCTATTTTTTCAGTCATCAAGACTATGAGACATAACCAATTTCTTTGCCTTTTTGGGTAATCTCAACATTTACCTCTACTGTTTCTTGCAGAGTGCAGCATAGTATTAATACTTAATCTTGGGATGGGTGCCAAAACAAACAAACAAAAGGACTTGAAATATCCATCTATGGCCCATCTTTTCTGTTTTTGGTGGGAGGGCAGCCCTTCTACAGGAAATAATCTTACAACTTCCAGCTCTCTTTCTCTGGGTTTCCAAATAAAAATACCCCCCAAAATCTCAGCTTCCCTTATCCTTTGTAAATTGTATAGTAAACAGAATCTCATTTGAAATTTTGTTCATTGTCTACTGATGATGTATTTATACCTGAATTTATATTAATCTGTTTTTACTTTAGCTGTGAGTTTCTTTAAGAAATAAAACTGACAGCAGATTCTAAGCAAAAAACTGGTCCAAATTTGCAAACATTTGTCCAGCCTTCTCATACCATCCCAAAGTGTCTAACATTGAAATTCCAGCTTCAGTGAATTCTATTAATGCATATTTTAATTAATGCAAACTGTGAGGTCTAGCAGTGTAGTGGAAACATACCCTTTAAAAAGAGAAACAGCTCCAGAACGATATATGGATTTAACTCACATTCATAATTTTTAAGGAGCTTATTCCTAATAAATATAGGAATGTCATATTACCTGAAAATTCTGGTAACTTTAATTAGTGATTATATGAAAACTGTAGAGTGTATCATGCCAGTAAAAATAAATGAACAAACATCAAACCATTGAAGGAAATATATTATTGAATGTGTCTTCCAGGGTATTGCCCATATAGTGTTTTAATGGAATCATTTCTCATATTTTTAATTCAAACTCTCATCTGAAATTCACCAAAAGATTTGTAAATAATAGTGCATTATTTTCAAAAGTCATTTCATCCCAGTACATGAATGGATGTTACTAAGGGCCCATGCACGATACCTTATAGTAAAAGTTAGTCAAAGGATATAAAAATAAGGTGGAAATCTAAAAATAAAAAGGTTTTCAACTGAAATAAGGGCAAGCAGGAGAGGCTATATTATGCTGCAGTTACAAACACCACTCTCCACAAAACGTTAGCAGCTTCACAGAACAGAGATTTATTTCTCACTCAAAACTTGCTGTAGGTCAGGATGACCCTCCAGAGCTTCACTCTGACACTGAGGACACTCAGTGAAGCAATTCACTGATCCACATGGACAGAGCCTCCAGTCCCTGCAGTCATGCCGTCAGGAACACATGATTTCCTGATTCAAGAGAACCAAGAGGCGGATGGAGAATCAAACCAACAACTGTGTGCCTCCACCCAATTCACGTCTGCTCACATACCATTGGCCAAAGCAAATTCCATGGCTGTCTTTAGGGATAAAGGAAATGTAATCTTCTATGTTACTAGAGAGGAGACCAGATACATTGGCTAACAAGAGCAACATATACATCCCAAGGAGACAAAGCAAGTTGTGGGGATGGAACTTGATTTTTCTAATTATGTATGGGGTGACATTTTTGCCAGGAAGTATGTTATTTATGCAAAACCCTGCTAAGTAGGGCTACAATGTAGAGGAGAGGTAACCAGTTGCAATCGTACACCAATTCTGATGTGCCCCCAGAATGCTCCCCTGTCTCCACCCTACTCTCCCTCACACTCCCATCTCATCTCCACTTTCATTTAAGATATTCACCATCCTACATAATCCTCCTAAACTGGATTAGATACTCTCCTCCTATGTGATATCAGAGCATCTAGTAGTTACTCTTATCTATCAGGGTATTCAAATAAAAACCAAATGTCTTGATGCACGTAAATGCAGATAAAATATATACTTGACATGTAGCAAATGTTCAAAGAATTGTCATCATCATTATCATAGCACCTAGCACTTTTCATCTATTAATTTAACAGTCACTCTCACAGGACAGTGAGTTCTTTAATCTCAGGAACTATGACTGAGTCACCATCGTATATACAATGTCTAGCATGAAGGCTGCCACATAATAAGTACACAACAGATATTTGAATTGAATGAATGAATCAATCTTTCAATTTTCCTAGCCTTTTAAAATAATGAATTAGTTTCCTTGTGGCTATCTTGGGAGTGACATTTAATTCACAAGCCATCTCAGATAAACCACCTCCCTCCCTATCCTCCTACTTCAGTCTTGCTTGAGGACACATTCTGCTCCAGGTCACTCTGCTCCACCCAGCTCATTCCAGCATTGACCATTGACCTGGACTTGAGTCTCTCACAGGCTCTGCTTCTCAGTGGTTCCATGTACCCACTCCGTCAATGACCCTGAAATTTCTTTGTATTAACCTTCTTCTATAGACGTGTTTGGACTATTACAGAACATATAGGAACTAAGTCTTTCAGTTACACATATACACATTAGTAAATGTTTCATTTGCAATGAAAATTGATAGTAGGGCATTACAACAGTTCAATTAAAGAAGCAAATGTTCAATAATGGTTACTGTCAACTTCCACACATAAAGTTATTCCAGGTAATTTTTTCTGACAGCCTATGTAACTGTCATATGGTTACAGTAAGGATAGTTCTTTTTCAAATTGTATTTGTCCAGTATCTTTGCACTTTTCCTAGAATTCCACAAAGCCCTTTCACTTGTTCAGACATCAGACATGACTTCATCATTGAAAATAATTTACATATACAATATTTAATATACATATGTTCTCCTATACATGTATGTCACTTAATCAGCAATAGATCACTTTAAAGCTCCTCTTATAAGATTCATATTGAAATTAGTGTATCATAGGATAAATAACCAGTACCAACTATTAATTTTATCATAGAGTGGCACAAATTAGCATCTTATTTTCATACACATTTGTAAATGTCTTATTAACATTCGCTCTAAAAATAGGGTTTATTGAAATACTCCATGTGTCTGGTTTTCCTAAGAATAACTCCTGGCTTCCTGGGGTGTCACCAATGTCTTCTCCCTGTAGAGTAAAACTCTTGATCTTCTCATCAGTGTCAGCCATGAATAATTTTACAACCTCCCCAGTAGGTTATATGCTTTGAAATTTTTCATTGGCCTGTGAAACATTTATTATATTCTGAGAATGTATTAAGCATGGTATAAAACATGGAAAAGATAGAGTCCCTGTCCAGTGCCCTCTCCATCTAAATAGCATGAGCGACCAAATAAAAATAGTATGTCGCAAAGATTGGTTTCAATTTCCTTCATTTCTTTTTAGGATTATGATGTCATTTTTCAAAGACCATGTCTGGGAGCTTTGGTCTAAGGAGAGCCTGTGGTCATATGAGATTAGAGGATGGTTCACCAAAGAAATGAGTTTTGAGCAATACTCACTGAAGCAGAATTTGGGCCATACATCAGAAGAAGCGCTGAAGTAAAACTTAGCATAAAAGAACCAAAACACGAGCTTTTAGGCAGAAAATCTACTACAGATAAAGCTCTGAATTTAGAGTAAAAAAATTTTAACTTACTGGTCCTTGTTCTTAATAATGATGAATTCTTTGACCTTAGAAATGATTTCACCTCTTTCTTCTTCTGTTTCCCCAGGTATGAAAAGGGGATAAATTTTCTGTTCTGTACTGCTTCCAGAGATGTTGGTGGAAGTACACAGAATAAGACACCCAGTGAGCAGTTAAGATTCTTGCTTGAAGGAACCTAAGCACTTTGTGTTTGGATATTAGTTCTTTTCTTCCCACATAAAAGGAGCGGATCAATAGAGCATTCATAATCCAGGAAGGGTCCAAGTCTCCAACTTGTCTGCAGCACATAGAGGAGAACCATTCTCCCTTCACTTCTACCTAGATCACCCTGGTAGCCTGGGGAGAGAACTAACATCCCTACAGCTTCATCATGCTGCTCTGTCCATAGGAGAGGCCAAGATCTGTGGACACTAGCAGATACGGTGTAGCCGGGAAGCCACTCTGAAAACATATGTACAAGATGGTCATGTGCGGAAAGATCTGGCAATGTTTCTCAACTCCAAATTATGTTAACTAGCATTTACACAGGGCTTAACCATTTGTCAACACTGTATTATTTCATTGTGTTGTCATAAGGCCTCAAATGGTACCATCCAAGAGCAATGCTGTGTAGCAGTAGGGGATCAGACTCTGGAGACAAGCAGACCTAGATTTAAATTGCACCTTAGCCATTCAACAACTATTTAACTTTGCCCAAAGCACTCCACATCTCTAAGCCTGAAATTTCTATCTACAATAAAAGGATCATGAAAAGGGATCTTACAGAAAAATAAGCATAAATTCAAGGATGGTACTTAGTGCAGTCTGTCTCATAAGCACTCCATAAATGCTGGCTATGTTATTAATGCACCTGTTAAAAAGACATAAAAGATTGTGTAATATGCTTACAATGGTGATTTTATGTGCCAACTTGACTGGACTAATGGAAAGCTGGTAAAACATTACTTTTAGGTGTGTTTGTGATAGTGTTTCTGGAAGAGATTAGCATTTGAATCAGTAAACTGAGACAAGAAGATCCACTCTCACCAATGTGGGCAGGCATCATGCAATCCATTGTAGGCCCAAATAAAACAAAAAGGGTGGAGGAAGGAATAATTTTTTCTCTGTCTTCTTGAACTGGAACATCCATCTTCTGTCCTCAGATGTCAGAGCTCCTAATTCTAAGGCCTTTGGACCCCAGGAATTACACAATGACGCCCATTCTCAGGCCTTTGGCCGCAGCCTGCGAGTTAGACCATTGACTCCCCTGACTCTCAGGCTTTTGGACTCTGACTGAATTCCATGGGCTTCTCTGGTTCGATAGCTTGCAGATGGAAGACTGTGGGACTTCTCTACCTTCATAGTCATGTGAGCCAATTCCCATAATAAATCTCCTCTTATATACCTATATATCCAACTAGTTCTCTTTTGCTGGAGAACCCTGACTAATACAATACCCTGTCTCATACAGCCAGTAAGCAACTAGTCAGGATGTCAACCCACCCACCATTGCCATCCAGCCTCAGGTGAACTCACATCACTGGCATATTCACTGACGTGAAAATGTAAGCCCCACTTTGAAGGCATGGTCAGTAGACTTTGAATATTTCTGTTGTTGGACAGAAAGTCTTATTCCCCTTGAGTAGAAAGAGAATCACTACTGGAGCCCCAGATGGATGGGTCTGGAGCCTGTGGTGGAACACACAGAGCCACCACAGGAAGCTCCTGTTTTCTCTCTGACCCCAGAGCAATGTCCCCCCAACGCAGACTCTGATGCAGTGGGTCTGGACTGGGGCCTGAAATTCTGCATTTCTAACAAAATCCCAGGTGGTGCCATGCTGCTGGCCCATGCTCTAGATTTTGAGAAGGAATGGGGCTAGCCTCTCTTGCTCTCCATCCAGGAAGACAGAGGTCAAAGATGGAAATACAGAGATAGCTACAAATAGTTCTTTACCGAACAAAAATGACTCCTAAACCTGCGGGAGGACAGCACGGGGAATTTACCATGGAGCCAATGCCAGAGGCCAGAAGGACTGCCCACTACAGTGAGCAGAACAGCTAAAGACCATGGATTCAGAGCTCAAATGTGGCTTTCTCCATGGTAACAAAAGCTTCAAAACAAGACATATGAGTGAACCTGCATCTGCTGAAAGAATTCTGACTGATGGGCAGGGGGAGGAAACTACCTGGGGAAATAAACCAGAAATTTCTTGAAAAAGAGAAGAGAAAAGAAAAAACTTATAAACTGAGAGCCCTCACCATGGCACAACCCTGAAAGATGAGAAGGAAGGGACTGAGTTGACTCCCAGATGTAGCGAGAGCCCAGCTGAAAATGGTTTTCTCTGCTTCTTGGGCTGAGAAGTTGACCCTTCTCAGATGGATTTCAGCTACTAGGCAGAAGACAGAAATGTTTCAACAATTCATTCAACAATTCTTTATTAAGTATCTATCACATACTAAGTACTAGCCATCCAATGGGAAGGGTGCAAAAACTACTATGGTCCCTGCTTCCATAGAATGTGCATTTTACAGGAAAAACCAATCAAACAAACAAATAGTTACAAATTGCAACAAACCCTACAGAGGGGAGAGAAAGAGGGCTGGAGACAGATTGTATGGAAGCAAGCCGAGGACATTCTTTAGAAAGAGAAGGCCTCTCTAAGAAAGTGTCATTTAAGCTGAGATTTGCAAGATGAGAAGCTAGCTATGCAAAAAGCAGAAGAGAAACATTCTAGGCTGAAGTACGTTAACGTTCCTGAAATGGCAAAAGAGGGGAAGAAGAATTTCATTTTAGTCCATTTGTCAGGTCCCAGGATCTGGGTCCAGCCCGTGCTGAAATCCTAGAGGAGTGGGTGGATGGGCAGAAAGAGCATTCGGGGGTGTGGTGAGGGGGCATAGGCAGGTGAATATGGTTTTATTCAGCAGCAGCTCTCACCAACAGCTTACTCACACTAGCTCTCTCACTCTGTCCACCCTGTCTCAGCTGCTTGAGCCAGCGGTTCCTACACACAGCTGTGCAGCCAGCTCTCCCTTGCCTTCAGCCTTCAGGGTCAGCAGATTAACTCTTCTTTTTTTTTTTTTTTTGAGACAGAGTCTTGCTCTGTCGCCCAGGCTGGAGTGCATTGGCCGGATCTCAGCTCACTGGAAGCTCCGCCTCCCGGGTTCACGCCATTCTCCTGCCTCAGCCTCCCGAGTAGCTGGGACTATACGCGCCCGCCACCTCGCCAGGCTAATTTTCTGTATTTTTAGTAGAGACGGGGTTTCACCGTGTTAGCCAGGATGGTCTCCATCTCCTGACCTCGTGACCCGCCCGCCTTGGCCTCCCAAAGCGCTGGGATTACAGGAGTGAGCCACCGCGCCTGGTCAACCCTTTCTCTCTCTCGGAACAAGCAAGCTGAGCTATGTCCTTGCTCCCTCCTGTCCGTCTGCAAAGACAGATTTGGTGCTGTCTCTCTGGGCACCAGCACGCCCGTCATGTCAAGCCATGTTTTGCCGAGCCAATCCCCAAGAGCCCCTGTACAGCACTAGCAGGGCAATTATACCTTTTACAGACAATAGTGATTCAGAGCCACATGTAAACTTACATAAACAGGTTATATAACAAGTGGAGGTATGCACCCGCACACCAAACCTGCTGAGTCATGCAGGCCTGGATATCTGCTTTGGCCTATTCCTTGACCGAAGCACATCCATGTACCTTACACCATTGATTCTACCTGTCATGTGGAGAATGGTCTATACGGGAGCAAAAGGAGGCAGCAAGAGAACTAGCCAGAGGACGCTGCAAGCACTCAGAAAGGAGACAATGGAACTCAGGCATTTGGTGCTGAAATAAAGCAGAAAAGATGCCCTGGCAGAAGAGACTCAGCCAGGAGCAAATGACCCTGAGTTTTCTATCTCTGTCCTCAGCATCAAGTCATTCTATCCCAGAAACAACAAAAAGGTGCCACAAAGAGAGAAAATAATCCACAGCTTTCCTCATGGTAAGGAGGAAGCATATGACCGTGGCTGGAAGACTCTCCAGGCAGTTGCAGTGATGCTGAAACTAGACAATGTCCCAAATCTCTCAAGCTGTGCTGTCCAGCATGGTAGCCACTAGAGCCACATGTGGCTAAATTTAAATGTAAATCAATGAAAATTTAAGAAAGTTAAACTTCGGTTTTTCAGTCTCATTGGTCACATTTCAAATGCTCAACAGCACACATGGCTTCTGGCTATCATATCGAACAGCACAGATTCATAGAACATTTCAATTATCATAGAAAGTTCTATCACACAGTGCTGCTCTAGATGGCTAAGACACAAAGGAAAAGAAAGGAAAATGCCAGCTCACAGGACAGTCCCTAAAGGAATAATATTTACTATTTTCTGGCACATGAATGCTAATGTGGCCTTATTCTAGAGGATGTTTGCTATGCAAATAAGCATGGGCAAAAATAAGTGGTGGGACTTCCACAGGATGGAGATTAGAAAAAGAAGTATCATATGATAAAAAGTGAGTAGGAAATTGAAGCTGTGGGTATAAGAATCATTTTATTGCCAAATGCAAAAGAGCCAGCCCAACCAGGAAATTAACTGAAGCCAAATGAAAACAAATGGATCCTGAGACTGAAAACTGAGAGTAGGAAAGAAATGGGAGATCTGGGTACTGATGAATTAGGGAGAATGAATGGGAGTGGGCAAAGTGACAAGTGAGTCCAGATAAGGAAATCTTATGGTCTGAAATCTTGGAGGAGAAAAAGCCTGGGTGATGTGGAAGTCCAGTATGTGCCGTTGCCCATGGTAACTGACACAGAGGTGAAGAATATATTCAAGAACTCTAAGACCAGGATTTTGAAAAGAGTCATCAACATGGAGTGTTTTCGCTTTTTGCTATGAAAAGCTTCGATCATGTATAAAAGTAGAAAATTAATATAATAAATCCCAATATATTCTTCACTCAGCATCAACAATGAATAATTTGTGGCCAATCTTATCAACATGGATTTTACTGTTACCATTAAAGACATGGGAAGGTCTGGTCTTGGTGTGGAGAAAGGAAAGTGGGAACAGGTGGTAAAAACAGTAAAAGAAGGATGGGAGGTCCTCCTCCCATGGGTAACAGTAGAACAAATAGAAGAAGTGGAATTGGAAGTGGTGCTATTGCAAGAACAATGGAAACACCTAGCACAACATCTGGTACAGAGTACAGACTCAATAAATAAGAAGGCAGAAAGGGATGGAGATAGGGAAGAGCAAGGAACGTCTTATTCCCATCTCACTACATCTGTGGGGAATTTAAGCAGCAGGAGACAAACACAATGAAAGAGCAACCCCTTTAGAAAAGACTTTGAATTTTTAAAAATCTAGGTTGCAGTAATGGATACAGCCACCATAGCTTGTAATTGTAATAATCCAGTCAAGCCACATTATATCAATAAAATGTCGAGCAAAAATGACACAGCAGAGTTCACTCCCTGCTGACATTTGAAAATAAAACATGCTACGAAGAGTAATCTCCATTAATGTGACTCCCACCAGCCCTCTGTCACCTTTCCCTTGTCCTAATGAAGATCAGCCTCACCTGTGTGATTTGCCCTCAATAAGCACAAATATTCTCCATGAGCCAGTGAGCTACTCTTTCAGGTTAAGTGGGCATGACTACAAATGTCTAGTCTTATGATGCCTCAAAGGCCTTCAGTGGTTTTCTGTATTTCTTTCCATTTTACTAGAAATTTGCAAATGACAAAAGCTCAAAATCACAGCAAATGTTGGCTTCAAAGTTGGCCTCTTGGTACATTCTTAGTCCTAAAAATCTAAATGCAGTAAGTAAAAGCATTCCTGTGTGTTTAAGAAAATATACTAAATTTACCTTCCCTTTCCTAGAGGTAAAAAAAAAAAAAAGAACTCTAAAGTCTCCTGACATCACACAAGTTCAATGTTTGGTTTTCTAAAACACTGTGGTTCAGTTTCAGCCTGTAAGTCTATTGAACTAGTAAGATGGGTACCACTAATACATGTGGTTTACATTAATGCTATTCATGATGTTTATCCTAACTCTCTGCAGGAAGCAGCTCCACCATATGGTATTCATGTTTGTGTGTTGCTAAAATACATTCAGAATCCCCATTCTAAAGAATAATTCATCAGTTGCAACATAAATAAAACACATGCCTCTGCATTTGTTACTTAAAGAGCCGTTTTCAATCAGAATGGAAATACTGCAACAGTACACTCAGAATTAAATGTTAAAATCAGAGTCTTTCCAAGCCTGAATATTGTGATTTGGGATCAGCTGATACCTGTAAAACAAAACAGATGCTTAGAAATGAGAATTTCAAATAAGTGAGAATTTGGTGGCTTTAAAGAGGAGAGCAAGTGATTCAGTGCTAAAAAGAGTAAATTTCCTCAGCACCTTCCTAACTGTGAGGACATTGTGCTCATCTCAGGCGGATACTAAGTGATGCAGTAAAGCAGCAAATTAGAAGAATGTAAATTCTTTAGTAGGAATTGCACGCAGGGGAAAAATGCCTCCTAATGCTCATATTTGTTTTCATGTAAATAATGTACACTCTTCCTAAAATCAGACTGTCACGAGGCTAAGTAAGATGTCAAAATCTACAATAGATAATAAGCTGGACTCCAAAATGGCAGGTAGAGTTATATTCCTTCTTGGGTGCAATTCTTCCTGGTAAATGAGAAAGACCTGCCCAACGTTGAAATCCAGCAGTTTCAGTCTTTTGCTTTTTCTCTTATTTTTGGTAAGCGCATGTGTTCTTGTTCTTATCCTCTCTTTTTCTCCCTTTCTCTGATTTCTTATTACACTAAATTGTATGCTAATTGGTTGAGTGATCCCAGATGATATCATTTCTATTTTAATTGGCATAACTGTTATTGTTATTCCTCCTTCATCCCTCTGTTTGTCACCTTTGCACAGAACTGGTGATGCCTGCAGCTCTCTCTGAGGTTAATCGAAGCCTCATTGTCCCACAGTGGGTGAATCAGAGTTCTGTGTGTTTTCCTCCACTGTCTCTTACAACTGGGTGACTTAGGACAAAGGCTTATAGCCCCATCTCTGAAATGCTTTTAATTGGCTTCCTATCACCTCACCTTTGTTTTTCTATGCCTAACCATGTTTATGGCACTTACAGACCATATCCCAAAATTTAGCACCTAACTGTAATGTGCCTGGTATTCCACCCTCCCAAGGAAGCTTCTCAAGGGTTCACATCATGGAGCACAAGGGGTCGTTTGCTGCCTTCTGCTCTGTCCTGGAAATGTGGAAGGTCCTGCCCCAGCTCTCAGGGAGCTCACAACCCAACGGCCAAGACAAACAAGTTAACAGGATTTACAATACAGTGTTCAGAAGGGAGTTAGCACAGGAGGTTTAAGATATCCTAGGAGGACACCTGGCATATTTGGAGAGTCTAGAGTTCTCTGTATAAAGGGATATCTGAGATAGGACCGGAAGGATGTGTAACAGCAGGAAAAGGACTGGGACAAAACAATCTCAGGCAGAGAACATAGGTCAAAGTCTTTTTGGGAGGTGGGAGCAGGGCAGTTGAGAAAGCAGCAAAAACCACATCACAAGACCAATGAGATAGCACTCAAGTTCAGAGACTCTCAAGGAGTATGTATTTAGGTTGAATCATATGAAATTGCAAATCTTTAGACATTTCTAACCAGAAGTATAGCATATTTATACATTATGAAATGTAATGTTCTTTCTTTGTTCCAGTCATGCTACCTATGATTTTAACATATTCCCCTATAGACAATGTTGTGTGGGTAGTTTTCATCTAGCTGGAGAGAGGGTAGTCAGCTGCCCTAATGGAGAATATCCATTCCAGGGTGGTTGGATAGAAATTGAAAGCCTCTAATGGAAACTTCACCCTCCACACGACGCTCTATCAGTATTTCAGCAGTCTTGACAACTGATCAACTCTAGAGACGTTGTTAGCATCAGGGATGTAAAGAGTGATTTTTCACTGGTGAAATGAGTGATCAAGATGTGTGTATTGACCAAAATATTGTGCAGGCATTCCCATTCATGCATAATCAAGAATCCAGGAACCTCGATAGCCTATGCAGTTCACAACGGTGCCTGAGGCTTGATTCGGGAATTATCTTGGGGCCAGCTGCTGACTCAGAGGATTCTCCTCTCCTGAATCTGGCTATGACTTTAGCTAAATCTTGCTACGAAACCACTGCCTCTGTGTCTCTAGTGAAGCATTCATGCAAGGAGCTGTTGGAGCACTCACAGGGACCCAGAGCTAGGACTTTGTATCAAGCTTATAGAACAGGTTCTATGACTCTTTTGGTGACTCTTGGCTAAAAAAAAAAATGTTTGTATATGCAGCAGAATTCAAGCTGAGCCTTGCTGTCATTAAAACCTGATATCAAGCTTGTCCCAAAAGAGATTTATCACTCTCACCAACTTTCAATTATTTGAGGCTATATTTATATTCTAATACCAATACACCAATATTTTTCCCAAAAAGCTTAATGTGGATGATCAAATTGGCTTTGTTTGGTTCTCAAAATCCCTCTAGCATAGTGATAGGCATGTAGTAGGCAGTCCATCAAACTTAATTAAATTAGGATTTTGACACTGGTTGAAACTATAGGATTATAGATACATACGGGCTAATAAGAGAATGTTACAGATATTTGGGAAAAGATACTTTCTAAGAAAGCATCAGAGAGAACAGCCAATGTTTTCTCTAAGAGATGTTCTGTTCCATAATCAGAATGAATCTCAGCCCTGACCAGGTTTGGCACTATGAAATTTTGTATTCTGGCCTTCACATTCAAGAATGATCCCTAACATGCCCTTGGGTATGTAGAATGTTTCCACAGAGATGATGACAGTGTACAGAGTCATCTCTAAATGGTTTTTCACCATAAGTGACCATTCCCACTTATCTGACCTCCAGTTGCAAGTTGAAATAGTTTATTTCACTGTACAGTGGCTCTGAAACTCCATAGTCTTCTGATCCTCCATGGGGTCTTTCTCAACTCTTTTGAGAATTACCCACAGTTAACGGATAGAGAAGGTGAAGCCAAGAGATCTTTAGTTACTTGGCCACAGTTTCACCAATACTTCATGACAATTAGCATCACAATCCAGGTTTTCTGACTCCTAGTAAGGTGTTTATTTCACCATACAAGACATGCATCACAGTTCACAGCTTATTAAAACACAGACTGCTGGGCCCCATCCCTCGAGTGTCTGATTCAGTGTGGGGTTGGGGGGAGTATTTTGCATTTTAAGAACTTCCCAGGTAAGACTAATGCTGCTGATTCAAGGACCACACTTTGAGAATTCCTGCACTATATCATACTTCTTTCTTGCTTCTTAACCACCCTGGCCCTGCAACCAAACACACTCCTTCCTATGTAATCTGGATCAACCAAACACACTCCTTCCTGTATAATCTGGATCAGCTCCACTTATATGACCTCCAGCTGCAAGTTGAACCAAATACACTCAAAATACCACTCCATCTTCTTGTGACACTCAGCTCTAGGCCCTGCATTCTCATCATAGGTTTAACAAATGGTCTATCTTCAGGGAACTTCAAGGGGACTTTATTTTCTTTTTTGGAACCTGGGATGTCTGAGAGGATATAATGTAAGTTGAGCCTGGAAAAACTTCTTGGGGCCAGATCACAGAGCATCTAGATCACATTAAGGAGTAGAGATGCCAACTTTTCTGTTTTAGCACTAAAAGTTCTTCATCCTGAAAAACTTCTCAGGATTTGGCAAACCAGGATAGTTGTTCATTCTGTATAGCATGGAGTTTAATTTGTGATTTTAGACAATGAAATCCAGCCAATTTTTCAGCATATATGAGTTACTATGCTTTGTTCTAGCATTATGTCAGGTCCAGGAAGATGACATACTACTCCAGACCTTCGTGATCAATTGAAAGAGAAAGGTAGGTAGGCAACAAATTATCTTATTATAGGGTACATACTTTAATAGAAACTGTCTGCACCATAGTTATGGGAGCAGTATTGTGCTTTAGAAGTAGGAACCAAGAGAATAAAAAGCATGTAATTTTCAAGGACATGATTTTTATAATAGAGAACGCTGAGTATGTTCACAGGCAAGAGGGTGGGAGATAATACAGGGGAATAGTTCTCAGTTGAGGGGAGAGAATGAAACAGAGATAGTAGAATTACATGGAGAGGTTTTGGGTTTGTTTTCATTACACACCACATACCGTTAACTTACCTTTCCTGTTGAAAGTGAGCTTTGTTGAGAATCACCAATGCAGTGGGAGAAACTAAAGGTATAAAAAAGAGAGGAAAAATTAATAGAGATTGTCCTAGAAGAGGCAGGAGGAGGAGGAATCAACAGTATAACTGGAGGGGTGAGCCCTGGATAAGCAGAGTGTTTCATCTTTCTCAGATATTAGAAGAAAGGATGTGTCTCTTTGATGTCCCTAATCTCTGTTCTTAAGCCCTTTATCTCCCAGGGCTCTTTTTGGCCCTTTTTGAATCCCAGAGTCATCCGGTTCCTGCTGAGTAAGTCTGAGGAAATCATCTAATTTTGCTGAATCACAGTTTGCCTGTTTAGAAAATAGAGATAGCATCACCCCTGCAAACTCCTATTTGTAGCTCCTCTTTCAGTTACCTGTGACTGTTAACCTTTAGGAAAAGCAATTCAAGAAAGCTCTAGGTATACCTTGTCTCCAGAAAAGTGCTTATCAATTCGAAATACTATTTCAGGGGGTAGACCGACACTTTGGAGCCCATGATGGATTTTCCCAGATTAAGACCTCGCATTTTAGAGCAGGAACCAATGAAGCAGAATGTGCCACACGATCTATTAGGGATTGGGAGAAATGCATAATTGATATACGTTTATATTTTCATTATTATGTGTGCATTAGTATAAGGTATATAATATTGGTGCTATAGTACATAGTACACACACACACATATGTGTGTGTATATATATAATATATATATATAATATAGTAATTTTTTTTTTTTTTTTTTTTTTTTTTTTGAAGACAGAGTCTTGCTCCTGTTGCCCAGGCTGGAGTGCAGTGGCACAATCTCGGCTCACTGCAAGCTCCACTTCCCCGATTCACACCATTCTCACTGCTCAGCCTCCCAAGTAGCTGGAACTACAGGCACCCGCTCACATGCCCGGCAATTTTGTATTTTCAATAGAGACGGGGTTTCACTGTGTTAGCAGGATGGTCTCCATCTCCCTGATCTCGTGAGTCTAACCCCGCTTGGCTCCCAAAGTGCTGGATTACAGGCATGAGCCACCGCACCCATCCAGTACGTGTATATTTTAAGGTAACGATAAACCTATTTGGGGTTCTCCTCAAATTCACTAAAGGGTAATATTAAATTACTACCCACTTAGAAGAAATTTGTATTTTAAGTGACTAAGGCTTAAATAATAAAAGAAAGTAATAGAATTTCAGTGTCCAGTACATGAGGGAACACTGGCAGTCAGGAAGGATTTGAGGCTTTCCTGGAGGTCTTTGCGATATCCTGAAACCTCCCCATCGGCTGCTGCCTGCTTCTTTTCTGCCTAGGGATAGCCCTGAGAGGAAGGAAGAGAATTAGTATTATCCTAGCCCACAAAGACAAAGAGAGAAGATTTATTGATGTTTAACACTTAAGACTTCTATATTCTGCCATCATCCATTCCCCCTTAAACAAATGCTGGTTGTCACCAGATGATTATTATTACTATGCAGCCCAGATCCTCTGATGAATCGAAGCTGATGAAACACTCCTCTCAAGTAAAGAAACTAAACTCTTCCCAGGTGGCCTGATTTATCCCCTGGAAGTTGTGGTTTTCCAAGTGGAACCCTGGTTGCTGAAAAGCATTCCCTCATTGCAGTAGGATGGAAAGTTAACCCTGAAGAGCACTGTATTAGTTCATTCTCATTCTGCTAATAAAGACGTACCTGAGACTGGGTAATTTATAAAGAAAAGGGGTTTAATTGACTCACAGTTTTGCATGACTAGGGAGGCTTCAGGAAACTTATGGTGGAAAGGGAAGCAAATACATCCTTCTTCATATGGTGGCAGGAGAGAGAAGTGCAGTGTGAAGCAGGAGGTGGGGAGGAAGCTCCTAATAAAACCATCAGATCTCGTGAGAACTCACTCACTATCAAGAGAACAGCACGGAGGTAACCACCCCATGATTCAATTACCTCCCACCAGGTTCCTCCCATGACATGTAGGGATTATGGGAACGACAGTTCAAGATGAGATTTGGGTGGGGACACACAAACCATACCAAGCAAGTTTCTCCAGAATGGGAGATGGACATGAATGTACATGCAGGTGACCAAAGAAGAACGAGATTGTTCCCATGGATCTCCCTTACAGCAGCATCCTCAACCTTGAATGTTTGTAAGAATTCCCCAGAGAGCATGTGAAAACAGTCTCCTGGACACCATCTCCAGAGATTCGGATTCACAAGTCAGGGCAGGGCCTATGAATTTGCATTTCAAGTGAGCCCACAGGGATGTCTGTGCTGCCAGAGTGGCAATCACCCTTCGAGTTACAGAGCTGTCTGGCAAGCACCCTGGTTAGAGACCCCAGACAGTGTCACATCAATAGCCTCCCCAGTGGTCTGGCTCCCTCAGTACTCCCTGCTTTTGCCTCTCTAATTTGTTGGCTGCTAGAATGACCTTTCTAACACCTTAATGTATCCTTATCTTGTTTAAAATAATGTTGACTGTGGCCCCCAGCTAATTCTACAATAGGTCAACATGACACCATCAATGATGTAATACTGTAGGCCAAATTTGTTTTGTTTTGATTACAGTTTTCAACTGTGCCAGCACAGGCACATACACATCTCCTCTCCAGGAATTCCTTTGTCTCCTGTTAGAGAAAATCTGAAGATGCTCAGGGACATGCCAAGTCATATCAGAAGGTCAGTGAGGTGACATTCACCAACCACATGCTTTCTCTTAGATTTGCCTTCATTAAGACACCTTTCCACAGCACACATCACAATCTTATTCTCACCAACACTAGAATGTCCCAACTCCATGAATTTTTCTTTTCTTACTTGCTTTTAATAAAATGAGAGTGTTTCCTCTTCCATGGGATTTTAAAGATATGGAGAAATAGAGTGGCTAGACTCAAACTCCTGGGCTCAAAGGATCCTCCTGCTTCAGCCTCCTGAGTAGCTGGGACTACAGGCATGCATCACCATGCCCGGCTCAAAAGTGTTTCTTAATCATACCCTTAGTCTAGGTCATTCTAAGAAAAAGCCATTTGTTTCTCAGCATTGCTTGGCAGTATACTGTGAGAATTGAGAACACGTGATGATCTTAGTCTTCCTATCATAGCTGACATCTACAAATTCTCCTGTGTGTTTCTGTTTTAAGTCAGCTGGCACCAATGACCCTGCATTGGTCATCTTGTTAACAGTCCTACTGTACTGAGAGTGGGAGAAACTGAAACAGTCACAATTGCAGAAGGCAAAAAACACTTTGGAACTGTCCGCCAAGGCCTTTAGAAGAAATTCTGTCTAAAGACCTCTTATTTAGGTAACCACTGAAACAACTGAGGGAAGAAAAAAATAACCAAATGTATCATTGGGAAATTAGTTTCTGTTGAAGAAAGCCTAAGGCATTCTTGCGAAGATATCCCAAAACAGTGTGTCTGAATCTGCAGCGCCCATATCCCAGACCAAGCCTCACCTCAGAACCTGACTCTACCATTCTGGCCCTTCTACTTGCAATTTCCAAAACCAAAATGTTCAGGAATTTAATTCTTAAGTTTTCAAATTTTATTTCAAACAAAATTGTGAACAGACTTTCCTTAAAGAATAAATTTATTTGATCAAATAATTTAGAAATGTATGTTTATTGTAGGATTTATCTAAGTCCTTAGCTTATTAGAGTAGAATCTAGATGTGAAACCTGGCATGTATCTACACACACACGCTCACACAATCACATATATGAAACTTAATTCACTTGCTACATTAACAGCCTTGCTGGTACTCTCTCATCTTTCAAGAATGGCACAGTTGGCTGCCTTTATGTTTTCATTTAGCATCTCAAAATGGGCACTTCTTATTTGAGAAGGGTTACGGCATGACTCAGCCATTTAGTTAATCTGACTAATTAGCATTCTGTTGCCCATTAACAGCACTAAAAACAACAACTCGAGTTCCAAATATTTCTGATTTCCAAACAGACCTTTTCAGTGTCAAGGACATTTGTTGCTTCCTGACCTTGGCAAATTTTGGCCTAGTTAATACTCCAGAAAAAGCCCTCTTACCACCCTGAACAGAGAAGGCATCATTTTAAATGACCCCCTAAATTGGCAGCCTCCTAAACCGTACCACCTTTTCAAAAATACAATTCCAAATTAAAATTCTGTGTCAGGAGGAAAACATTAACCGAATTGCAAGCGTTCTTATGAGCCTCATTTAACTCAGGTGCATGAAGTTGAGAAGGCAAATTTACATAAAGCTTGTTTTGAGTTTGAAACTCAAACTCAAAACCAGAAGGCGGGGGTGGGGGGAGTGGGATCTATATATTTATAACTGTGAAAAGGCTGTAGCTAAAATTTAGATATAAAATTACAAAATTAAAATTCAGCATTTGCTCTAGGGCAGTGGGGAGGAAGAACGAGAAAGCTAGCTAAATACTGAGACAGCGTAACAGTATGTGGATTGCATGCCATGCAAACTTATCAGGTTCCCTTGATTCAAAGAGGGAAACCTAAGAGGCAACTTCATTGAAAGATTCAAAATACTCATGAATCAAACCAATGTTTTTAGTATTCTTAATTTCTCATTTATTTTATGTACACTTTTGCTGTAAAAATGTGAGAAAATGCACAAATATGTTTGTGCAATTTGTCCTGATTGTATGCTGATGATACAGAGAATAAAGACATGGTTCTTAATATTAAAGAATCCACCCTCAAGGGGGAAGACCTTCAGGAGAACAGTAATGTAACTGAAATGGGCAGACATGACCAGAGCAAAGAGGAGACCCCCCCACCCCCGTCCATAGGCAAGGGAGTGGGTCAGGGAATGTGTTCTGGAAGAAATGACCCAGGAAGTGAACCTTTTTACTTCCTTTTCTAGCTAGGCAAGCACTTCTTTTCTAGGTCTGCAGATTTCTTCTCATCTGGGTTATTAGTAGTTACTATAGGTAAATGTGTTAATTGTATTATACATATTTTCTCAATTATTCTTCCCCAAATCATATGAAATAGGTTTTACTATTATCATCTTTGTTATGGGATAAATGGTGTTCCCTGCAAAATTAATATGTTGAAGTCCTAATCCCCTGGACTTTACAATATGACTATATTTGGAGCTGGGACCTTTAAAGACATAACTAAGTTAAAACAGGGTCATGAAGATGGGCTTTAATCCAACATGACTGGTGTCCTTATGAGACGCAGTGATCAGGATATAGATAACACAGACAGACAACCAAGTGAGGACGCAGCAAGACGGTGGCCATCAGCAAGCCAAGGACGAGGCCTCTGAAGAAACCAAACCTGACCTTGGACTTTTAGCCTCCAGAACTCTGAGAAAACTTCTACTGTTAAAGCCACCTAGTCTGTGAGATTTTGCTATGAGAGCACTAGCAAACTAATATAGCGTTTTTGCAAATAAGGAAACAGAAACTTAGAATAGTTGCTCAAAGTTATACAAAAAGTATCAGAACCAGGATTTGAGACTGGGTATCTCTAATCCAGAGCTTCAGTTAACTCCCAAACACAACTGCATCCTATGAGCCCTTGCCTTTCTAGGTGTGCTCTGAACCCCACCAGGAATAATCCCCTTTGTAGGGCTTCCCACTCCCTTTATGAGCCCCTCTTCAGCACACCTAACTCTCATTAAATAAGAACTTGCACCAGCGGTGTATTCATTAGCATGGCAAATTCTCTCTGGGACTTAGGATCAGAGACAGACTGGGACCTGAAGGAAATCACAATCCCATGGGAGATGAAAAGTAGCAGTTAAATAGCATCCCAAGGAATCAAGTGAATGCTGAACGACTAGTGCAGGTGACAAAGAAAGAGCTATCTACCTCCTCATTGCCATACTCTCCCTTACTGCTATATCCGGTCCCCATCCCTAATCTGAAACTGCACTTGCCATGGTCTCCTAGTTTCCAAATCCAATGGACACTAATGATCTGATGTGACACATTTGTAAGTTTGACAGCACTGGCCCTGCCTTTAAAAAAAAAAAAAAAAACCCTTTTCCCTTAATATTCTTGGCATGATTCTCTGGTTTTCATTTTTTCTTCCTGATTACCCTTGTTCTGTATCCTTTTATGGTTCCTTCTCTTCATCCCATCTTTCTATATTGGTAAGTCTTGGATTCTTTTCTCAGTCTATCTCTTTTCTCTCTACATACTCAACCTTGATGATGACACCCATTCCCATATTGTCAACCCCACCCACCTATGACTCCTAATCTATAGCTCTGGCCCAGACCTTGTTTTTTAGCTCTAAACCTACACATCCAGCTGCCACAAAAAAGAACAAAGTATATTCTCCCAAAACTTATTTCTTCTCAATTCCACTTCTTGGTGAATGGCATCCAGTCACTCATGCCAGAAGCACAGGATGCACAGGTTTAGAAAGTTTAGGATAGGCAGGTATGGAAACCATGCAGGTCTTCATTTACACTAAGATTTCATTACTCCTTACTTAATTTATTTGATCTTCAGTGTCCTCATCTATAAAAGTGAAAATGATAATATCCACCTGAAGAAGCTTTTGTAAGGATGCAGTTCAGAAGTCCCCAAACCACTCTGATGTTCAATAGTTGGCCAGAACTCACAGAAGTCAGAAATGCCGTTATACTCTCGATTTAGTTTCTTACAGCCAAAGAATAAAGACTCAAATCAACAAAAGGAAGAGGTGCATAGGGCAGAGTCCAGTAGAGACCAGGCACAGAGCTTCCAGTTGTCTTCTCCCGGTGGATCACATGGACAGCAATAACTCCTCCTAGCAACAGTGTGGCACAACATGCATGGAGTATTGCCAACCAGGGAAGCTCATCTGAGCCTTAGTGTTCAGAGTTTTTAATAAGGGTCAGTCACATACACATGGCTGACCACCCAGGTGGCTAACATTAGCCTCTCCAGATGTCAAGCCCAAAGCCCCCACTATAAATCACCTTGTTAGCATAGGTAATATGCTAACATGTTACCTGGCATGGCCCAAGGTTCCAGGTAAACATCGATATTCTTGTCAGGCCTCCAGGTTGGTAAGAACCTCTAGGTTCCCAGGCACTGCTCAAGGATCAATACCTTTATTGCACAGAGGATTAATGAGTTCACCCACGTAATGTGTTTAGCACAGTGCCTGACCCATAAGTGCTCAACAAATGTTAATTGTTGCTAATATTTTCACTTTGTGTTCTTCTTTACTTTTGGTGTTCGGTCAGCTACCAAGTCCTAACAACACCATCCTCTTTCTTTTCTATTTTCCTTTATGCCCTTCCTTTGTATAGTGGAGGAAATATCATAATGAAATAAGAAAAGATGTAAAATGAACAGCTGAATTTGAAAAAAAAATCCAAATAAAACTTCTCAAAAAAGTGATCTTTGAAATTAAAAACTCAGTGACTGTCATAAACATCAGATTCGACACAGATAAAAGAGCAATAAAAATTCCAACTTTAATTTTATCCTAATTTGTCCACTTTTTTCATAAGAAAACATGCAAAAGGATTCATTGTTCCATTATTTGAAATAGTAGGAAATTAGAATCAATAAGGAAGTGCATAAAAAATAATATTTTCCATGGGATACTATGTGGCCATAAAAAGGAATGAGATCATGTCCTTTGCAGGGACACGGATGAAGCTGGAAGCCATCATCCTCAGCAAACTAACACAGGAACAGAAAACCAAACACCACATGTTCTCACTCATAAGTGGGAGATGATCAGTGAGAGCACATGGACACAGGGAGGGGAACAACACATACCAGGGCCTGTTGGGGGTTTGGGGGCAAAGGGAGGGAACTTAGGGGTCAGGTCAATAGGTACAACAAACCACCATGGCACACGTATACCTGTGTAACAAATCTGCACATTCTGTACCTGTGTCTTGGAACCTAAAGTAAAATAAAAGAATTAAAATAAAATAAATTTTAAAATAATGTATTTTTACAATGGAATGAGATTCAGAAGTTAAAATAAATGAGCTAGATTTAAATGTATAAATTTGTATAAATGCATAATAAATTATAGTAGTGAAAAGTAAGGTAAAATGGATAAAGTATTATGCCATTTATGTAAATTTCTAAACCTCAAACTATAACACTCAGTACTTTATACACATTTACATATTTTGAAAATGTATAAACACAGATTAGAAGGATACACACCAGATGTAGAATATTTCTTATCCCAGGAGAGGAGGGGTAGTGAGTGGGGAAGTCAAGAAGAGATTATAACATTTTTCTACTGCATTCTATTGTTACATTTTTTTAAAAAATTTCAGCCTGGGCAACATAGCAAGACCCCATCTCTACAAAACTTAAAAATTTAGCAAGGTGTGGTGGTGCATACCTGTAGTCCTACCTACTCAGGAGGCTAAGGCAGGAAGATCTCTTGAGCCCACCCAGGAGTTCAAGGTTGCAGTTAGCTATGACTGCATCCCTGCACTCAGCCTGGGTGACAGAGTAAGACCCTGTCTCTAAAAAACCTAAATAAATAAATTTTTTAAATGTAACTTGAGCAAATACAGCAAACATGCACCATGGATTACTTTCAGTTCTACAAATGTGTCATGCTCTCTCTTTCTCTTCCTTCCCCGTATCATACCTTTGTATTAGCCAGGGTTCGACCACAAAGAAAACCCAGTAAGAGATATATATAGTAAAGAATTATTACATAGAATTATCATATGACCCAGCAATTTTATTCTTAGGTATTTACCCACAGGAATTGAAAGCAAGGACTTACACAAATACTTATATTTCAGTGTTCATTGTAGCATTATTCACAACAGCCAAAATGTTCAACCCAAGTGTCCAGCAACAGATGAATGAATAAATGAAGTGTGGTATATACACACACTAGAATATTATTCAGCCATAGATACATGCTACAACATTGGCAAACTTTGAAAACTTACACTAAATGAAATAAGCCAGACACAAAAGAACAAGTATTATATGATTCTACTCATGTGAAATATCTAGAATAGCCAAATTCATAGAGGCAGAGAATATATTGGAGGTTACCATGACCTGAAAAGAAAGGAAAAGGGAGAATTATTGCTCAATGGCTACAGAGTTTCTGTTTGGAATGATGAAAAAAATTTGGACATACACAGTGGTGATGGTCTCACAACATTGTTGATATAATATAATACCACTGAATTGTACACTTAAAAATCTCTAAAACAGTAAATTTTGCTATCTATATATTTACCAAAATTTTAAAAATAATAATAATGTAATATATCAAAAACCATTGATTTGTAAACTTTAAATAGGTAAATTGTATTGTATGTGAGTTATATATCTAAAAAAGGAGAGAGATTTGTTGCAAAGAATTGGCTTATGCGGTTGTGGAAGCTGTCCAGGCAAGTGGAAATCCATGGGACTGGCTGTCAGAAAGGGCAGTTTGGAAGGCTGACGTGCAGACTGAAACTTCAGTCCATAGGAGGAATTTCTTCTTCCACAGGGAAGCTTTTCTGCTCCTTAGACCTTGCGACGAATTAGATCAGGCCCACCCAGATTGTCTGGGAGGATCTTCCTTACTTGAAGCAAACTGATTATAGACTTTAGTGACACTGCAAACTATCTTCATAGCAACACCTTGATTCATGTTTGATTGAATAACTGGCAGGAGCCTTGCCACATTGACCCACAAAACTAACCATCGCACTCATGGTTTATGTAATGAGTACATCTTCTTGTCCTTGACACTTACATGGATTCAAATGGCCAGAAGTTCCATAGGGTCCAAAAGCACTATGGAATCATTTTGAAAAATATAAATTACTTAATGTATGATATGAAAATTATGAGTATCATAATAACCCAATGGTTTTTAATATCTCCTGACAAAGGATGATGATTAATGTATTCTTTAAGTGTCTAGCAGAAATTCTATACTTATCCTTTAACAAAAATAAAGTCTGTGCCAGGCACTGAGCTTAGGTTGAGGATATTAAAATTAATAAGGCACAAAAACTGGCTGAAGGGAGTTCCCAGTCTACTCCTATTTACACAATAATAAAACATGAGCCTTCCGTAGTCACAGGATGATGGACTCCACTGATTACCTGGGTCTGCCCTGCCGTCCACTCTGGCTCAGATGTCTGTGTAAACATCCTCTGCTGACTGGCTTCCAAACCTCAGGCAGAGGCTGTACAAGTTGGAAAATTCAACAGTAAAAAATTAAAACACCTCCCATTCTTTCCAAAACATTACAGCCATTTCTCTCTGCTATACTTCTTTTCATGAAGAAACTTCCAAAGGCAAAATTTCAAACTTTAAAAGAAGCAAAAGCAAGACATTGTTTGCAATAGAGATACAAGAAAACAACAGTCTCCATATCTTAGGGAGTCTCCCTGTTCCACAGTTGAACTGCTTCTCATCTTCCCCCCTGCAATCTTGCTCCTGCACTTCTTATCTACTCTTCTTCTATATCCTTATTTTCCTTGGCCCCTTCATCATTTCCTTGATGATCATTTCATCCTGTGATAGCACTCAGAATTAAAGAGAATGCCATTCAGAGAAATGCAAACCAAAACCACAATGAGGTACCATCTCACACCAGTCAGAATGGCCATTATTACAAACTCAAAAAATGACAGATGGCAGACGCTATGGAGAAAAGGAAATGCTTACACACTGCTAGTGGGAATACAAACTCGGTCAGCCACTGTGGAAAGCAGTTTGGAGATTTCTCAAAAAACTTAGAACTACCATTTGACCCAGCAATCGTATTACTGGGAATATATCCAAAAGAAAATGAATCGCTCTACCACAAAGACATATGCACTTGTATGTTCATCACAGCACCATCCACAATAGCATAGACATGGAATCCATCAATGGTGGACTGGATAAAGAAAATGTGATACATATATAACATAGAATACTATGCAGCCATAAAAAAGAATGCAATCGTGTCCTATGCAACAACATAGTTGCAGCTATCACGAGGTCAGGAGATCGAGACCATCCTGGTCAACACGGTGAAATCCCGTCTCTACTAAAAATACAAAAATTAGCCAGGCGTGGTGGCGTGTGCCTGTAGTCCCAGCTACTCAGGAGGCTGAGGCAGGAGAATCACTGGAACTCAGGAGGCAGAGGTTGCAGTGAGCCAAGATCACGCCACTGCACTCCAGCCTTGGCGACAAAGTGAAACTCCATCTCAAAAAAATAAAAATAATAAAAAGTAAGCCATTATCCTAAGCAAATTAATGTAGGAACAGAAGCCAAATACTGCACTTCTCACTTTTAAATAGGAGCTAAACTTTAGGTGCATGTGGAATAAAGATGGGAACAACAGACACTGAAGACTGCAAGAGCAAGGAGAGAGGGAGGGGGGCAAACGTTGCAAAACTACCAGTTGGGTATTATGCTCATGGCCTGGGGGATAGGATCATTCATACTGCAAACCTCAACGTCAGGCAATAAGCCCATGTAACAACCTGTACATGTATCCCCTAAATCTAGAATAAAAGTTGAAAAAAATGAAAATAAACATCTTTTTTAAATGAACAGAATTCCACAATTCCCTTTCTAACCTGTTGGGTAGAAAGATGCAAAAAAGAGCAGAGCAAAGAAAAACTCTGTTCAAGGTGAAATGGTAAGTAGCTGGAACTTCTAAAATTGTTTTCTTTAAGTTTGTCTAACAGTATAATTTTTTAAAAGATGCCCAATAATTATTTCATGTTGATGATAATAATGAACTACAAATGACCTTGTACTTTTAGGAAACTTTACTTCATGAAAAGACAACCACTGCTATAATGTTGCAGCATATTCCTTTCTTAAGGCTTAGGAGTTTCGCCTCTGCACATTTTCACTGCCTTTAATTCTTGAATGTCTTTTGAAAAATAAAATCAATATTTTGCAAACTGAAACTACAATCTCCACCCTTATTGAACATCAGAAGCATGCAATCATGCATGTAAACTTAATTGTGAAAAATGAATTGGAATTCTATGAAAATTAATTTAATTATGCTCTCAATGTTTTCCTATTGATAGAATGTGCATATAACTCCTTTAGGACAATAACACGGGTTATGAAATCTAACTCATATGAGCAAAGGGGTTTTTGTTGTTGTCATTGTTATTGGAATTATTTAATTTCTCGTTTCTCTCAGGAACCATTTCATTCAAGTGAGCAGTTTCATTGCCATTTTAAAGGAGAAACTGAGGCAAATATATGATTAAACCAGGAGATTCCTAAGCAACATTACGACATATATTCCTGTTTCATTTGCCTTCTGTGCATCAAAATATCAGTGCAATGTTGTATGCTATTAGGCAATACAGAATCCCAGCACTGTATATTTCCTGACATTTTGGTTGAGCAAATACCCAAAGGACCTTCCCAGGTGGATGTAACTTGGCTCTGGGCAATTAGTGTCCAAAGCCACATTAATGTTGTCTTCCTGAATCTGCAACTTGACAGTCTGATAAACAATAGCACTGAGAGAGGTGTGAACTTCCACTATTTATCTCAATGGGCTGTTAACTTTGAAACCTAATTATGATCACTTAAATGCCAACACTCTTAATCATTTCACTGCTGATCACTGTACCAGAAACGTCCAGCCACAGTAATGTGCTTCTTCCTGGGGCTGCTGGACTCAATTGCCATGTCCTGATGTGTTTTTTTAGAATATCCTCTTGTTAGTAGTGTCAACCTCAGACTGGCTAAATGGGTATATTCAGTACTTGAGCTATTGGGTAAGCAAAGCACCTATGATGGTGCTTTAAACAAAGAAAAGGAATGAATATCTGTTGCTTCATTTTGTTTATTTCTTTGTAAATACTGGGCTTGATGACTTTTCTTCATGGAAATCTCTTAAGTCCTTACAGAAATCAAAATCCTTCAGAATACCAGAGTCATCACTGGGAATTATGTAACATAGGAGCAGAGAGGATGATTTTCCAAAAGTCACTGGCATGAATTTACAGTATAATTGAACTTGAGAAATTTCCAATGTCATACACTTCAACCTCCTATCTAAAGCGGGAAATATTTTATACAGTCTGACCAAAACCATGCAGCCTCTCTCTTAATATTTTCTGATTTAGCTAACTTACTGCCCCACACAGAAATTCATCCCATTGTTTGCTTCTTGCTTCTTAGAAGGTTCTTTCTTGTATTCAATGTAATTCTCTATTTATCCTTTGGCCCGAATTATCTTATCACAGAGAAAATATTTAGTCAATATTTTTCTCAATCAGGGCTCCAAGCAGCCATTGTATACCTATCAATCAACATACTAAATTGAATCCTTTCATCATCTTCAAATATTTTTAGCAGTTCTTCCAGATCTTCCATCCTAAATAGCACGTCATTGATAACAGCCTCTTTTATTGAACATTTATGTGCCATGATCTTTGCATGTAACTCATTTAATTATCAAGACTTCAAGAAATAGATAAATTACCATTTTACAGATTAAGAGATTAAGACTCAGCAAGATTAAGCAAAAAGGGTTGGTAAGTGAAAAGGTAGGACTTGAACTACCAGCTGGCTCTCCTGTGTCCTCACCATGCTGCCTTCCAACCACAGTTTCTCCAATATACCTTCTCATTGCAATATGGCCCCCTCTTTTGAATCTCTTTCCTAGATTAACAGTATCATCTAATGAATACATGTTATCATCCTTATTTTACAGTGAAAGAACTGAGGCTCTTCTAATTCCTGTATCACTGTTTCAGTACTTATTGACATTTCAGGATCACATTGCTTGATCTTTCCTATTTGCATATGATATTAAAACAAGCCAGAGTCCACCAGCATGGGATTCACATGCAGCCATGTTCCCCACAAGACTCAACATTGACGTGACTGATGATAGCATTCTTCCCCACTGAGCTCAGATACAGTCAAAATTTTTCTCAATCAGGGCTCCAAGCAGCCACTGTATACCTATCAATCAACAGAAAGCATAAACCCTGTTAGGCTCTTCAACAATGGCCACTAATGGGTTTATAGAAATAACATACTAAATTGAATATGACAAATTTCAAATGTGACAAATGTGGGTACATTGGGATGAAGAACCTGACAAAGATATTATAATGAGAAAAATGTACAACAGCAGCCAGGTAAAAGGCCATCATTAAATAAAGAGCAACCATTTACCAAAAACACAAGTCCAAATGAGGTCTTGGTCTTAAAGGGTATACAGTTAGTTCATTGATGTACAACACTCAGAAATTCAATAAACAAAGACTAAGAGCAAAATAAAACTGGTTCCTTCCCACTCCAAAAGGAATTTGCATTGTCACTTGTTTGCAGTGCAGAAGAGGCATGCATAATATAAATTTATTTTGTCCAGAAAAATCACCCAAAAGGTAATAGGTGTTGCTTCACATATGGAGAGAGAAAAGATGACGGAAGGAAGAAAAATGAAATGAAGGGCACAAACTGTCTTTGAGTTCAGTATATGTTATAGCAGGATTTCACTTTGACTTAAGTAAAATAGGCATACAATAAAAAACAAAAATCAGCAGAAAGTGGAAGGAAGGTCCCCTGGAAAACAAAAGTTCAGTCTTCCCTGAGGGAATATGGAAAAAAAAGACTGAATATTTTCTTTCTAATGAGCTTCCCACTCTGAGGCAAGAGGCACCGTACTGTCACACAGGAAAGGACCTGGGCAGTTGTTCTCTAACTGTGCTCCTAAAAATGCAAATTCTCAGGCTTACCCCGGACCAAATGACTCAGACGCTCTGGGAGAGTGGGGTGTGAGACTAAAACAGCAAGCCTCCAAGGATCCTCGTGTTCTCTGAAGTCTGAGAACTATTGGTCTATGGGAAGCCTACAGTGAAGAAGCCAGGATTGGCCCAGCCACAGCCAATATTGTCTTTATTTGAAACCAGCCACCACCCACCAACTAGTTCTCTGCACTTATTACAATTAATTTATTTGCAAAATTAAGAACAAGGAAAATCCATATACTCATACTTAAAATCTGTGCTCCAATGTGCCACTGTCCAAACCCTGCCTGGGAGCTCACATATTTAGGCTATTTTTTCACACAGTGTCCTGAGTAAAAGGACTGAATTTTTTCACACAAACCCTGCGCCTGAGCTGCTAAGCAGAAAATTTTGGAAGAGATTAGATATGTGCATGAAATTTTAAATAGTTTGAATAAAACCTTTGGGTTCAACCTTTCAAGTGTACGTCTCTTGCATATAACTTAGGAAAACGTTCCTAAAATCTACTGAAAATTGTTGAAAACTCACAATCTTTTGCCTCATATTCTGAAAATGCACAGTATTCAGAATCATTTTATTAAAATAAAATTGTTATCCTTTGTACACTCTAATGTTCACTTTTTCTGAGCCAACTCTACCACTATAGTTCCTCCAGTAAACTTGTAAGATTTTCTCAAACAAGTGTTATTTATTAAAGAGCAGCCCTTTTCCTGAATTCCTGTTTCTCTTGGCCCTAGATAGGTTCTGTTGTTGATAGATGTGTGCCAAGCCCTAAAATAAAAATCCAGGTTGAGTGATTTTTCTCTATGTTTATTTTATCCATCCAAATGAGTCTACATCCCTTAAGGGCACCAAGCGAGTCAACTGAGCAAGGTACTCGTCTATTTTGCAAACTTAGGTTGGAAGCTCTGTTTCAAGGTATTCTTAACCAGAATTAAGCTTCTTGGCTACCTCCAGAAAGTTATATTCTCATTTGTACATTGTATTTGTTATTTAAGAGAGGTGGAGAAGAGCAGGGGCTGACACCAGGGATATACTAAATGACAGCAGTTCATCAAAGATATTTGGATCATCGGAAGGCAACTAGTTCTCTCAAAATATCACATTATTTTTTAGTTCCGGTGCTTTACTAGTAGTTGAAAGAATCATACGCTGTATATGGAGGCAGTCAAAAATGATGAAATGTCTGGAAGGAAGAGGCTGATTAAGATGGCCAGATAGAACCCTCCAGCAGTCATCCTCCCCACAGTAACACAAATTGAACAACTATCCACACACCAAGAAAGCACCTTCACAAGAACCAAAAATCAGGTAAACAATCACAGTACCTGATTTTAACATCTTATCAAGGAAGGAGGCACTGAAGAAGGTAGGTAGAAAAGACAGTCTTGAACTGCTGACACCACCCTTCCCCATCCTGCTAACAGCAACTCCATGACACAGAAAGAGAATCTATGTGCTTAGGGGAGGGAAAGCACAGTTGTTTGTGAGATTTTGGACTGGAACTCAGTGCTGTCCTATAACAGCAGAAAGCAACACAGGGCAGAAATTGACTGGCACCTACAGAGGGAGCCTTTAGACTTGCCCTAACCAGTGGTCGGAATATGAGTTCTGGAAAGTCCCACCTCCAAGAGCTAAAGCCCTCTGGTGTCCTAAATAAACTTGAATGGCAATCTAGGCCACAAGGACTGGAATTCCTGGGCAAATCCTCATGCTGTGCTGGGTTCACAGCCAGTGGACTTGCGGGGCAAGTGACTTAGTGAGACACCAGCAGGGATGCCCAAAGTGTGTCACCTTTCCCCCAACCCTAGGCAACATAGCTTGCAGCCTCAGAAGAGACTCCTTCCTTCTGCTTGAGGAGAAGAGAGAGGATATTAAAGAGGGCTTGACCTTGCAATTGGGTTACGGTTGCCAGCTCAGCCACAGTATAAGAAGGCAATAGGCAGAGTCTGGAGGCCCCAATTCCAGGCCCTAGCTCCAAGAAGAAATTTTTAAACACACGCTGGTTCATAAGGGAACCCATTGCCTTGAAGGGAAGGACCTAGTCCTGGCAGAATTCATCAGCTGCTGGCTAAAGAGTCCTTGTTCAGTTTTTTCAGTTTAAAATAATGTGCTATAAGATCTTATTTGCAAACTTCATGGTAACCTCAATTAAACAAGCATGCAACCAAGAAATAAAAAATAAAAAGCAGGAAATTAAAACATTCCACCAGAGAAAATCACCTTTACAAAAGAAAAGAAGATAGGAAGAGAAGACAACAAACCAACTAGGAAACCACAAAATGGCGGTTGTAAGTTCTTACTCATCAATAATAATATTGAATGTAAATGGACTAAACTCTCCAATGAAAAGACACAGAGTGGCTGAATGGATTTAAAAGCAAACAAACAAACAAACAAGCAAACAAAAAACAAGGCCCAGTAATCTGTTGCCTACCAGAAACAGAATTCACCTATAAAGACACATATAGACTGAAAACTAAGGGACGAATAAAAGGTATTCCATGCAAATGGAAACCATAATAAAAGCAGAAGTAGCTCTTTTTTGTCTGATACTTATATCAGGCAAAATAAATTTCAAGACAAAACTATAAAAGTGACAAAGAAGGTTACTATATAATGATAAAGGGGTCAATTCAGCAAGAGAATATAACAACTTTAAATATATACGCACTCAACACTGGAACACCTAGATATATAAAGCAAATAGTATTAGAGCTAAAGAGAGAGATAGCTCCCAATACAAGAATAGCTGGACACTTCAACACCCCACTTTCAGCATTCGTCAGATTATCCAGATAGAAAATCAACAAGGAGACATCAGACTTCATTTGCACTATAGATCAAATGTACGTAAGAGATATTTTTGGAACATTCCATCCAATGGCTGCAGAATACACTTTCTTGTCCTCAGCACATGGCTCATTCTCAAGGATAGACCATGTGTAAGGCCAAAAAGCAAGTCTTTAAAAATTCAAAAAACTTGAAATTATATCAAGTATCTTCTTTGATCACATTAGAATAAAACTAGACATCAACCACAAACACATGGAAACTATACAAACACATGGAAATTAATACATTACTGAATGGTCAGTGAGTGAGTCAATGAAGAAATTTAAAAAGAAATTTAAAAGTTTTTGAAACAAATTAAAATGGAAACACAACATCCCAAAACCTATGGGATATAGTAAAAGCAGTACTAAGAGGAAAGTTTGTAGCAATAAGCACCTACACCTAAAAAGTAGAAAAACTTCAAATATACAACCTAATGATGCATCTTAAAGAACTTGAAAAGCAAGAGCAAACCAAACCCAAAATTAGTAGAAGAAAGCAAGTAATAAAGATTGGAGCAGAAATAAACGAAATTGAAATGAAAAAAAAATACAAAATGTCAATGATATAAAATGTTCCCTTTTTGAAAAAAATAAACAAAATCAACAAACCTTTAGCCAGACTAAGAAAAAAGAGAAGACCCAAATAAACAAAATAAATATTTTATTAAGAAAAAATAGCCAACTAAATAAATATTCCACTAAGAAAAATGAGAAAAGACCCAAATAAATAAAACTAGTTATGAAAAAGGAGATATTACAAGTGATATTGCAGAAATTCAAAGGATCATTACAGGCTACAATAAACAACTTTATACCAATAAACTGAAAAACCTAGAAGCAATGGATAAATTCCTAAATATATACAAACTACCAAGATTGAACCATGAAGAAATCCAAAACTTGAACAGACCAATAACAAGTAACAAGATTAAACAATAACAAATAATAAGTAACGATATCAAAGCCCAACAAAGAAAGTCCCAGGACCCGATGGCTTCAATGCTGAATTTTACCAGGCATTTAAAGAAGAACTAATACTGATCCCACCCAAGTTATCCTAAAAAATAAAGGAGGAGGTAACACTTCCAAACTCATTTTATGAAGCCAGTATTACCCTGATAACAAAACCAAAGACACATTAAAAAAAAAATTACAGGCCAACATCCCTGATAAACACAAATGCAGAAAATCCTCAACAAAATACTAGCAAACTGAATTCAACATGTATTAAAAAGATCATTCATCATGACATGATAAATCCCATCAAAGTGGGATTTATCCCAGAGATGCAAGCATGGTTCTACACAAAACAATCAATGTGATATGTTATATCAACAGAATGAAGGACAAAAACCATATGATCATTTCAATTGATGCTGAAAAAGCATTTGATAAAATTCGATATCCTTTCATGATAAAAAACCTAAAAATAAAACTGGGTATAGAAGAAACATACCTCAACAAAACAAAAGCCCTATATGACAGACCCACAGCTAGTACCTTCCAGAATGGGGAAAAAGTGAAAGCCTTTCCTCTAAGATCTGGAACACAAGGATGCCCCCTTTCACTACTGCTATTTAACATAGTACTGGAAGTCTTAGCTAGAGCAATCAGACAAGAGAAAGAAATACCTGGGCGCAGTAGCTCACGCCTGTAATCCTAGCACTTTGGGAGGCTGAGGAGGGCGGATCACCTGAGATCCGGAGTTCAAGACCAGCCTGACCAACATGGAGAAATCCCATCTCTACTAAAAATACAAAATTAGCCGGGCATGATGGTGCATGCCTGTAATCCCTGCTACTTCGGGGGCTGAGGCAAGAGAATCAGTGGAACCCGGGAGGCAGAGGTTGCAGTGAGCCAAGATCGTACCATTGCACTCCAGCCTGGACAATAAGAGCAAAATGCCATATCAAAAAATAATAATAATAATAAGTTCAAAAAAAAAAGGAAATAAAAGGCATCCAACTTGGAAAGAAAAACATCAAATTATCCTTATTTGCAGATGATATGATCTTATACTTGGAAAAACCTAAAGATATTATCAAAAAACTATTAGAACAGATAAATTCAGTCAAGTTGCAGAATACAAAATCAACATACAAAAATCAGTAGCATTTCTATACACCAATGTGAATAATATGAAAAAGAAATCAAAAAATCAAAAAAGTAATCCCACTTACAATAGCTACAAATGAAATAAAATATCTAGGAATTAACCAAGGAAGTGACAGATATCTATAATGAAAACTATAAAACACTGATGAAAGAAATTGAAGAGGACACAAAAAATGGAAAGATATTCCATATTCATGAATTTTAAGAATCAATATTGTTAAAATGTCCATACTTCCCACAGCATTCTACAGATTCAATGTAATCTCCATCAAAATACAATGACATTGTGCACAGATATAGAAAAAAAAATCCTAAAAATTAATTTGGAACCACAAAAGATCCAGAATAGCCAAAGCTATCCTGAGCACGAAGAACAAAACTGAAGGAATCACGTTACCTGACTTGAAATTACACTACACAGTTATAGTAACCAAAACAGCATGCTACTGACATCAAAACAGACACATAGACCAATGAAACAGAAAACAGAACCCCAAAATAAGTCCATCCATCAACAGTGAACTCATTTTTGACAAAGGTGCCAAGAACTTACATTGGGGAAAGGACAGTCTCTTTAATAAATGATGCTGGGAAAACTGGATATCCATATGCAAAAGAATGAAATTAGGCTGGGTACGGTGGCTCTCGCCTGTAATCCCAGTACTTTGGGAGGCCAAGGCAGGCGGATTATCTGAGGTCGCAAGTTGGAGACTAGCCTGACCAATATGGATACACCCCCTCTCTACTAAAAATACAAAATTAGCCTGGCATGGTGGCGCATGCCTGCAGTCCCAGCTACTCCGGAGGCTGAGGCAGGAGAATCACTTGAACCCAGGAGGCAAAGGTTACAGTGAGCCAAGATCACACCATTGCACTCCAGCCTGAGCAACAAGAGTGAAACTCCATTTCAAAAAAAAGAAAAAGAAAAAAGAAAGAAAGAAAGAAACTAGACCTTTATCTCCTCTCACCATATACAAAAATCAAATAGAAATAGGTGAAAGACTTAAATCTAAGACTTCAAGCTATGAAATTATCACACACACACACAAAAAAAAACCTTTGGAAAACCTCTCCAGGATGTTGGTCTGGGCAAAGATTTCTTGAGTAATACCCTATAAGCACAGGCAACCAAGGCAAACATGGACAAAGGGGATCACATCAAGTTTAAAAATTTCTGCACAACAAAGGAAAGAATCAACAAAGTAAAGAGACAGCACACAGAATGACAGGAAATATTTGAAAACTACCCATCTGACAAGGTGTTAATAACCAGAATATATAAGGAGCTCAAAAAAACTCTGTAGGAAAATATCTAACAATTCAATTTTAAAATGGGCAAAAGATGTGAATAGACATTTCTCGAAAGAAGACATACAAATGGCAAACAGGTACATGATAAAGTGCATGACATCATTGGTTATCAGAGAAATTCAAATCAAGACTACAATGAGATACCATCTCACCTCAGTTAAAATAGCTTTTATCCAAAAGACAGGCAATAACAAATGCTGGCAATGATGTGGAGAAAGGCGAACTCTAGCACACAGTTGATGGCAATATAAGATAGTGTAGTCACTACAAAATACAGTATGGAGGTTCCTCGAAAAAAACTAAAAATAGAACTACCATATGATTCAGCAATCCCACTGCTAGGTATACACCCAAAAGAAAAAAAAAATAGTATACTGAAAAGATATCTGTACTCTTATGTTTATTGCAGCACTATTCACAATAGCTAGTATTTGGAAGCAACCTAAGTGTCCATCAACAGATGAATGGATAAAGAAAATGTGGTACATATACACAATGGAGTACTATTCAGCCATGAAAAAAGAATGAGATCTTGTCATTTGCAACAACCTGGATAGAACTGGAGAACATTATGTTAAGTGAAATAAGGCAGGCACAGAAAGACAAATTTTGTATGTTCTCACTCATTTGTGGGAGATAAAAATGAAAACCATTTAATTCATAGAGATACAGAGTATAATGATAGTTACTAGATGCTGGGGAGGGTAGTGGAGCTTAGGTGAAAGGCAATGGTTAATGCATACAAAAATACAGTTAAATAGAATGAATAAGATCTGGTATTTGATAGCAGTATAGTGTGACTACAGTCAATAATAATTTATTGCACTTTTTTTTTTTGTTTTGTTTTTGCGATGGAGTCTCACTCTGTTGCCCAGGCTGGAGTTCAATGGTGCGATCTTGGCTCACTGCAACATCTGCCTCCCAGGTTCAAGCAATTCTTCTGCCTCAGCCTCCCAAGTAGCTGGGACTATAGGCATGTGCCACCACGCCCAGCTAATTTTTTGTATTTTTAGTAAGAGACAGGTTTCACCATGTTAGCCAGGATGGTCCCAATCTCCTGACCTCATGATCTGCCCTCCTCCGCCTCCCAAAGTTCTGGAATTACAGGCGTGAGCCACCACGCACAGTCTATTGCACATTTTAAAATGACTAATTAGAATGTTTGTAACACACAGGAAAAAAAATGATAAATGCTTGAAGGATGCTGCATTTAGCCTGATAGGATTATTATACATTGTATGCCTATATAAAATATCTCCTGTATCCCATAAATATATGCACCTGCTATCTACCCATAAAAATAAATAAAATAAAATAAAATAACTATGAAGAGTCTGAAATTTTTTTTAATGTGTTAAAAATGTTGAAAACATTATCATGTTGCTTTTTTTTAATTATTATTTTAAGAGTTTTTGGGAAACAGGTGGTGTTTGCTTACATGGATAATTTCTTCAGGTGTAATTTCTGAGATTTTGGTGCACCCATCACCTGAGCACATGCACACTGCACCCAATGTGTAGTATTTTATTCCTAACCTCCCTCTCACCCTTCCCCTCAAGTCCCCAGAGTCCATTATGTCATTCTTATGGTTTTGCATCCTCATATCTTAGTTCCCACTTATAAGTGAAAATATGTTTGGTTTTCCATTCCTAAGTTACTTCACACAGAATAATGGTCTTCAAACTCTATCCAGGTTGCTGCCAATGCCATTATTTCATTCCTTTTTATGGCTGAGTAGTATTCCATGGTGTATTTATATATATAAACCATATATATATATAGGTATGTATACATATATATGGTGGATAAAGATATATATATATGTGGATAAAGATACATATACGTCACATTTTCTTTATCCACTAATTGATTGATGGGTATTTGGGCTGTTTCCATAATTTTGCAATTGCAAATTGTACTGCTATAAACATGCATATGCAACTGTCTTTTTCACATAATGACTTCTTTCCCTCTGGGTGGATACCCAGTAGTGGAATTACTAGAACAAATGGTAGATCTACTTTTAGTTCTTTAAGGAATCTGTGTACTGTTTTCTGTAGTGGTTGTACTAGTTTACGTTCCCACTAGCAGTGTAAAACTGTTCCCTTTTCACCAAATCCATGCCAACGTCTATTTTTTATTTTTATTTTTAAACTATGGCTATTCTTGCAGGAGTAAGGTGGTATCACATTGTGGTTTTGACTTGCATTTCCCTAATCATTAGTAATGTTGAACATCTTTTCATGTTTGTTAGACATGTGTATATCTTCTTTTGAGAATTATCTGTTCATGTCCTTAGAATACTTTTTGATGAGATTATTTGTTCATTTGTTTGTTTCTTTGTAGATTCTGGATATTAGTCCTTTGTCAGATGCATAGTTTGCAAGAATTTTCTCCCACTCTGTGGGTTGTCTATTTACCCTGCTGATTATTTCTTTTTGCTGTGTAGAAACCTTTTAGTTAATTAAGTCCCATCTATTTACCTTCATTTTTGTTGCATTTGTTTTGGGTTCTTGGTCATGAAGTCTTTGCCTAAGCCAATGTCTAGGAGGGTTTTCCAATGTTATCTTCTAGAGTTTTTATGGTTTCAGGTCTTAAATTCTAGTTCTTGATCCATCTTGAGTTGATTTTTGTGTAAGGTAAGAGATGAGGATCCAGTTTCTTTCTTCTACTTGTGACTTGCCAATTATCCCAGCACCATACGCTGAATAGAGTGTCTTTCCCCCACTTTATGTTTTGGTTTGCTTTGTTGAAGATCACTTTGCTGTAAATATTTGGCTTTATTTCTGGGTTCTCTATTTTTTTTCTATCCGTCTATGTGCCTTTTTGGTTTGTTTGTTTGTTTTGAGACGGAGTCTTGCTCTGTCGCTCTGTTGCCCGGGCTGGAGTGCAGTGGTGCGATCTCCACTCACTGCAAGCTCCACACCCCGGGTTCACGCCATTCTCCTGCGTCAACCTCCCATGTAGCTGGGACTACAGGCACCTGCCACCGTGCCCGGCTAATTTTTGTATTTTTAGTAGAGACAGGGTTTCACAGTGTTAGCCAGGATGGTCTCGATCGACTGACCTCGTGATCCGCCCATCTCGGCCTCCCAAAGTGCTGGGATTACAGGCGTGAGCCACCGCACCCAGCCTATGTGCCTGTTTTTATACCAGTATGATGCTGTTTCAGTGACTATAGCCTTGTTGAATTTCGGTAATGTGATGCCACCAGATTTGTTGTTTTACTTAGTCTTGCTTTGCCTATGTGGCTCTTTTTTGGTTCCATAAGAATTTTAGGATTGTTTTTTCTAGTTCTGTGAAGAATGATGATGGTATGTTGATGGGAATTGTATTGGATTTACAGATTGCTTTTGACAATATGGGTATTTTCACAATATTGATTCTATCCATCCATGAGGATGTGATTTGTTTGCATTTGTTTGTGTCATCTATAATTTATTCAGTGGTGTTTTGTAGTTTCCCTTGTAGAGATCTTTTGCCTCTTTGGTTAGGTATATTCCTAAGGATTTTATTTTATTTTATTTTATTTGCAGCTGTTGTAAAAGGGGTTGAGTTCTTGATTTGATTCTCAGCTTGATCACTGTTGGTGTGTAGCGTTGCTACGGATTGCTGTACATTGATTTTGTATCCTGAAATTTCACTGAATTCATTTATCAGATGTAGTAGCTTTTTGGATGAGTCTCTAGGGTGTTCTAGGTATATAATCACATCATTGGTGAACAGTGACAGTTTGACTTCCTCTTTATTGATTTGGATGCCCTTTCTTTCTTTCTCTTTGCTGATTGCTCTGGCTAGGACTTCCAGTACTATGTTGAATAGAAGTGGTGAAAGTGAGCATCCTTAATTTGTTTCAGTTCTCAAGGGGTAATGCTTTCAGCTTTTCCCTGTTCAGTATAATGTGGGTGGTGGCTTTGCCATAGATGGCTTTTATTACCTTAAGATATGTCCCTTCTATGCCAATTTTGCTGAGGGTTTTAAAAATAAAGAGTGGCTGGATTTGGTCAAATGCTTTTTCTATGTCTATTGAGATGATCACATGATTTTCTTTTACTTCTGTTTATGTGGTATATCATATTTATTCACTTGTGTATGTTAAAACAACCCTGCATCCCTAGTATGAAACTCACTTATGATTATGTGTATTATCTCTCTGATATGCTGTTGGATTCAGTTAGCTAGTATTTTGTTGAGGATTGTTGCATCTATGTTCATCAGGGATATCAGTTTATAGTTTTCTTTTTTGTTGTTGTTATGTCCTTTCCTGGTTTTTGGTATTAGGGTAATACTGGCTTCAGAGAATAATTTAGGGATGATTCCCTCTTTCTCTATCTTTTAGAATAGTTTCAGCAGAATTGGTACCAATTCTTCTTTGAATGTCCAACAGAATTCAACTGTGGAGCCTTCTGGTCCTGGCTTTTTTTTTAATTGGCAACTTTTAATTACAGTTTTAATTTTGCTACTCGTTCTTGGTCTGTTCAGAGTTTCTATTTCTTCCTGGTTTAATATGGGAGGGTTGCATATTTCCAGGAATTTATCTCCCTCCTCTGGGTTTTCTAGTATCAGTTGTAATATCTCCCACTTCATTTCTAATTGAGCTTATTTGGATCTTCTCTCTTCTTAATCTTGCCAATGATCTGTAAATTTTGTTTAACTTTTCAAAGAACAAGATTTTTGTTTCATTTATCTTTTGGATTGTTTTTTAGTTTCAATTTCATTTAGTTCTGCTCTGATGTTTGTTATTTCTTTTCCTCTTCTGTGTTTCAGTTTGGTTTGTTCTTGTTTCTCTAGTTCCTTGAGATATGAGCTTAGATTATCTATTTATGCTCTTTCAGACCTTCTGATATAGGCATTTAATAACATGAATTTTCCTCTTAGCACTGCTTTTGCTGTATCTCAGATGTTTTGATAGGTTGTGTCACTATTATCATTCAGTTCTATGAATCTGTTAATTTCTATCTTGATTTCATTGTCAACCCAAAGGTCATTCAGGAGAAAATTATTTAATTTCTGTGTAATTAAATAGCTTTGAGGGTTCCTTTTGGGGTTAATTTCCAATCTTATTCCAGTTTTATGAGAGTATTTGATATACTTTTGATTTTCTTAAATGTATTGAGACTTGTTTTGTGGCCTACCATATGGTCTATCTTGGAGAATGTTCCATGTGCTGATGAAAGGAATGTATATTCTGCAGTTGTTGGGTAGAATGTTCTGTAACTATCTGTTGGTCCATTTGTTCTAGGGTATAGTTTAAGTCCATTGTTTCTTTGTTGACATTCTGTCTTGATGACCTGTCCAATGCTGTCAGTGGAGTATTGAACTCCCCTCCTGTTATCGTGTTGCCATCTATCTCACTTCTTAGGTCTAGTAGTAATTGTGTTATAAATTTTGGAGCTCTGGTGTTACATACATCTATATTTAGGATTGTGATATTTTCCTGTTGGACTAGTTCTTTTATCATTACGTAATGTCCCTCTTTGTCTTTTTTTTTTTTTTTTTTTGGACAGAGTCTTGCTCTATCACCCAGGCTGGAGCTCAGTGGTGAGATCTCAACTTACTGTTACCTCTGCCTCCCAGGATCAAGCGATCCTCCTGCCTTGGCCTCCTTAGTAGCTAAGATTACAGGCACACTCCACCATGCCCAGCTGATTTTTGTATTTTTAGTAGAGACGGGGTTTCACCATATTGGCGAGGCTGGTCTTGAACTCCTGAGCTCAAGTAATCAGCCCATCTCGGCCTACCAAAGTGCTGAGATTACAGTCATGAGCCACCACTCCCAGCCCCCTCTTTGTCTTTTTTAACTATTGTTGCTTTAAAGTCTGTTTTGTCTGATGTAAGAATAGGTACTCCTGCTTGCTTTCGGTTTCTATTTGCATGAAATATCTTTTTGTAATCCATTTTCCTTACGTTTATGTGAGTCCTTATGTGTTAGGTGAGTCTCTTGAAGACAGCAGATATTGCTTGGTGAATTTTTATCCATTCTGCCCTTCTGTATCTTTTAAGTGAGGCATTTAGGCCATTTGCATTCAACGTTCTATTTATCATACTAGTTGTTGCCTGAATACCTTGTTGTGTTTTTTTTTTCCATTGTTACTGTTTTATAGGCCCTGTGAGATTTATGCTTTAAAGAGGTTCTATTTTGGTGTATTTTGAGATTTTGTTTCAAGAATTAGAAATCCTTTTAGCATTTCTTGTAGTGCTGGCTTGGTAGTGGCAAATCCTCTCAGCATTGGTTTGTCTGGAAAAGACTTTATCTCTCCTTCATTTATAAGTCTTAGTTTCACTGGATACAAAATTCTTGGCTGATAATTATTTAGCTTAAGGAGACTAAAGATAGGATCCCAATACCTTCTGACTCGCAGGGTTTCTGCTGAGAAATCTGCTGTTAATCTGATAGGTTTTCCTTTATAGGTTACCTAATGCTTGTTCCTCATAGCTCTTAAGGTTCTGTCCTTTGTCTTGACTTTAGATAACCTGATGACTATGTGTGGAGGTGATGATGTTTTTATGATGAATTTCTCAGATGTTCCTTGAGCTTCTTATATTTTGATGTCTAGATCTCTAGCAAGACCAGGAAAGTTTGCCTCAATTATTCCCTCAAATAAGTTTTCCAGACTTTGAGATTTCTCTTCTTCCTCAGGAACACCAACTACTGTTATGTTTGGTCATTTAACATAATACCAAATTTCTTGAAGACTTTGTTCATTTTTGTTTATTCTTTTTTCTTTGTCTTTGTTGGACTGGGTTAATTCAAAAGACTTATCTTAGAGTTCTGAAGTTCTTTCTTCTATTTGTACAATTCTATTGTTTAAACTTTACAGTGTATTTTGGATTTTTCTCAGTGTGTCTTTCATTCCCAGAAGTTGTGATTGGCTTTTCTTTATGATATCTGTTTCTATGGAGACTTTTTCATCCATATCCTGTATTTTAAAAAATTTCTTTAAGTTGGTCTTTACCTTTTTCTAGTACCTCCTTGAGTAACGTAACAATCAACCTTCTGAATTCTTTATCTGACAATTCAGAGATTTCTTATTGGTTTGGATCTATTGCTGGAGAGCTAATGTGATCTTTCAGGGAGTGTTATAGAACCTCATTTTGTCATATTACCAGAATCACTTTTCTAATTCCCTCTCATTTGGGTAGACTCTTTCAATGGAAAGATCTGGAACTCAAAGGCTGCTGTTTAGATTCTTTTGTCCCATCGGCTGATCCCTCAGTGTGGTGCTCTCCCCCTTCCCACAGGGATGGGGTTTCCTGAGAACCAGACTGCAGCAATTGTTATTGCCCTTTTGGGTCTAGCTCCCAAGCAAGGCTATTGGGCTCCAGACTGGTGCTGGGGAAAGTCTGCACAGAGTCCTGTGATGTGATACATCTTCAAATCTCCCAGCCATGGATACCAGCACCTGCTCTGGTGGAGGTGGCAGGGGAGTTAAGTGGACTCTGTGGGAGTCCTTGTTTATAGTTTTGTTTAGTGTGCTGGTTTTCTCAAATGCTGGTTATGCTAGCAGTGAAGTTGTCATGTGGACAGACTCAGGACTTCTGGTTAGCCAGGGTATAGTAGGTGGTGGAATTAGCTGTTTTTTTTCTCTATTTTTGGAGCAGGGTTGTTTTGAGTTGCTGTAATGGCTTGAATTGGTTGGCCTCCTCCCAGGAGGTAGTGCTTTCAAGAGAGCACCAGCTGAAGTAGGAAAAGGGGGATATAATCTTGCCCTACACTGGCCAGGATGAATACTTGGGTTTTTCAGGCAATAGGTGGGGCCATAGAGCTCCCAAAAGTCTTTTGTCTTTGGCTACCATGGCAGGTAGAGAAAAACCATCAGGCGGGGGAAGAATTGGGCAGGTCTGAGTTAAGACTATCCTTGGGTGGGGCTTGCTCTGGCCACTGTGGGGATAGGAGTAGTTCTCAGGCCAATGTTCCCAGGGGGATTATGCCTGCCTCTGCTGCATCATACAGGCTTCCAGGGAAGGGGGAGAGAGCTGGCAGTGACAAGTCTCACACAGCATCCCCCCAGCCAGCAAGGGCAGTCTCATTCCCACTTTGCCCCCCTTACCCCCCCCCCCCCCAACCAATTGCAGAGTTTATACCCAGGCAGCCAGTGAGCAGAGCTCAGATCTTGCCCCAGGCTATAAGCCTCCCCACTGAGAAAGCAAGCAGGGTTCTCAGGCCTCACCCCTCCCTGCCTGCCCATTGTGGTTTCTGCACTCATATCTGCATTTCCCCTTCATTCCCTACCCCCACCCCAGATTCCGTTCAGGAAACTTTGGGCTCAGTCAAAATTATTACAAAATTCAGCAAGGAGCATCCTTCACTCTGTGGCCCTTCCTCAGTTTCACTGGCTGCCTTCTCTTCCCCAAGGACCTCTGTGAGATAAGGCCAGTAATGGCTTCCCTGGGCTCAAGCTGGGGACTGGGAGTGCCTACAGGCTCTTCCCACTGCTTCTACTTTTATATTTCACTTGGCTCCCTAAACCCATTTCAGCCTAGGTAAGGCTGAATCATTCCCATGATCTGGATTTTCTGATTCTCCCATGGAGATGTGTGTTTGGAGGCTGACATTTCCCCCCTCACACTTTGATAATTCAGTTTTTCATCTATCTTATGGCATTTGCAGCAGCAAATGCTTCTTTCAAATGGTCTGTGAATTCTTTCAGTTTTCCTGGTATGTTCCTGACATGGTTCTTGGAGCAAGAGATCACAATGTGAGTCTCCAGACACTGTTTCGCCTGTCCAAGTGGGAGTTACACGGCGAAACTGTGTAACATCTCCCATCTGCCATCTTCTCCTCTATTTGAGATTTTAATCTAATTGAAAGCTAACAAGTTAGCCTCCCGCAGTTTCATAGAAAAAGACATGATACTTGGATCAGAGACAAAGGATTTTATTACTCACAACAATAGTAGTATCCAGAAGATCAGCATTCATACCAGTTACTCTAACCTCAATTCTCACAAAGTGACGCAATGAGGGCCAGGTAATGCCTGCACACGTGCAGTGGCTTGCATTATAGGAGAGGAATCGTGAGCTTGGGGTACCTGTATCTTTTTTTTTTTTTTTTTTTTTGAGATGGAGTCTTGCTCTGTTGCCCAGGCTGGAGTGCAGTGGCGCAGTCTCGGCTCACTGCAAGTTCCGCCTCCTGGGTTCACGCCATTCTCCTGCCTCAGCCTCTCAAGTAGCTGGGACTATGGGTGCCTGCCACCATGCCCGGCTAATTTTTTGTATTTTTAGTAGAGACAGGGTTTCACTGTGTTAGCCAGGATGGTCTTGATCTCCTGACCTCATGATCCATCCACCTCGGCCTCCCAAAGTGCTGGGATTACAGGTGTGAGCCACCATGCCCGGCACCTACATCTTTTATAATGAGCAGTAAGCCTGCCTAACTAGAATCAAAGGCACTGGAGGAGACCATCTTCCTGGGTTCAAATCACAGTTCTCAGTATGCTTCTGAGAGAAATTCAAACTTGGATTTCAGCCAGATATCTCCTTTGGACAAGACGCAGAAACGTGGGCTGGAAGAAAACACAGCTTGGTAGACTTGTAGGAGGTTGAAAAACCAAGTAAAGAACTTCAATTAATTAGAGGCAGTAAGGTTTACTAGGAACAGCATGATTTAGACAGATGTATAATCAAAATCTAAGTTCAGCACTTGCTAGCTTTGTAACTCTGATTAAAGATTAAATGTGATAAGGTATGCAAAGAGTTATTTGTAGTATCAGAAACATGGTAGATGTTCCATAAAAGCTGTTTTCCTTCTATTTCCCCCATTAATTAATCCATGCCAACCCACAGGAAATTTTGTAGGGCTTGAAGAGCTTTGTCTCTGTCCTCCTCACATTTTCAATTATTTGGATAAAGGTGACAATGGTATAATTATAATATTTGCAAATGGCACAAAGCTGGGAGAAATGGGCAGTATACTGAATAGCTGAATCTCTATTCCTAGAGCACTGAACAGCCTGGAAACTTGGCCTCATTCAAAATCACAAGATGACATTTAATAGGGATAAATATAAAGCACTCTACTTGGTTCCAGGTTCCAAAAGTTTAGCTCCATAAATTACGTGACAGAGAAACTCAGACTTGTAATATTTTTAAGTTAACAAGAGCTGAATATGATTCAGTGTTTTCACAAAAAGTAGATTGTGAATGTCTTTCAATTCCAGGCTCTGGGGCTGACAGTCCAATCTGTTTTCCAAATTCCGACTTTCCTTAAATCCCAGAGTTTGTGGGCAGAGGAACTGTATCCAATACTACGGGATTGCTGCCTGTTTTATCACACTTTCCTGAATGGCATTTGGCATGCAGTCCCCTTGCATTCAGCTGGGGGAACTTGAAACAGAAGGCCTTTCAAAGGGACTCCACAGGCATCTACCAGAGTCACCCTGGAGAGATGCAAGCACCTTCCTTCCCCTCCAAGGCTGAGTGCTTTCACCACCTCTCCTGCTGGGGCTGCTCTAAAGCCAGCCTTATATTCTCAAATTATTAAACAATTTCATTAAAGAAATTAAATTACATTTAAATTATTGACATTTAAAAGGACTTCATGTTAATAATATCAGATAGGAGAAAGAGAAAAGGACATACTTAAAAACCAATTATCTTGACTAAATTCAATCTTGCAATTTGCCTGCAATTCATAAAATGATTCCAGCTGTGTTTCTTTTGGTTTTTGCTGCTAGGAGTACTTTAGTGAATAGTCCCCAAACCTATACTGTGTCTTTCTTGATTCCCCTTAGGAATCTTTATAGTGAAATCACCAGGTTTTCCTCCCTGATATCTCAATATGATCACATGATAAATTCAAAAGACTATGGTACTATTGTTAGAAATAAAGGGCAAGGGCCTGAATCTCCCCTCTGAGTTTAGGAAGTGCTGACTTCAGATTCCAGATCATCGAGGGGAGAGGAGCTGCTTTGCTTCCCTTCTGCCACCATAAATTCTTTCTTCCTATGATGCTCTACCTTATCCCCTCATCTTGCCTGCTGAATTGCTGAGCTTGCTTGCTCTGAAATTGCAGTCCTGGCTATGCCCTGGAATCTAAGGACAATCTTATATTCACCCTAGGAACTCGGAGCATGCTGTGGCAATGCTGGAATGCTTTGGCATCAGCATAGCTTAACTTCTAGTCCTTCCAGAACCTTGTGTCCGAGCAACTGGGCTTTGATCCCAACATGCCCTTGTTCCCAAGCTCCACTGCAGAGTTGCCATTTCATTTCCCTATGCCTGAGTCCCTTTTCTACAGAGTGAGTGTCCCTCTCCTCAGCTGCACAGAGTCCTTTCATTTGATAGATAATCTCTCACCCTTTCCCCAAAGTTCTGCCCTTGAACTCATGAGGGTGATGAGGAGTGCACGGAGAATGCTATAATCTGCTCCCTAACATAAACTGAATTCTATTAACATCACCCAATGAATCCGTTCTTTGTTGTTTCTTAAGGTAACCAGTGGCTTCCCATTCACCAAATTCAATAGACAATCCTTAGTTGTCATTTTAATCCATCTCTTTTTTAAGTATTTAACACTGCTGATCACTCCTCTGTCATGATCCCCTCCCCTGCCAAAGATAATTTAGTGTCTTTTCAGCCTTCAAACATATATTCCACTTTGCACTCATGGTAACACCATCCTTCTAGGCACCCACTAAAACTCTGAGTCTTCCAAGAACTCCTTCCACCCACATGGTTCGTGTATCCATCTTTCATAAATCCCATTGATTCTCCCTCGTAAGAACCTTCCCCCTCTCACAATCATCTCTGCCACTGCTTTAGTTCAGTTCTGATGATCTCTGAGACATTTGTAAGAGCCTCCAACCAGCCTCTTCCCCCTCCACGCCATCCTCCATCCCATTGTCGAGGACAGCTTTCTTAATCAAAGATCATGCCAGGAAAAGATCCAAGTTTTGAGAAGGCTGAATATTATCCCATTGGAAGAGCCCTCTGTAAAGTAAATGATTTTTTATATCTTAACTTTTTCAAATTTTAGAAAGACATATGACCACAGGGATACATTGCTTGGGATCTTCCCAGGTTCTTGGAAGGGTCCATGCAAGTGACAGGCCCTAAAGCTTTATTGTGATTAGTTTCACGGTAACTGCATGTCTAGCAAATGCCAATCCCATGATGAAAACTTTCAGTGGCTCCCTGTCAGCTGGAGGATGGTATTCAAAGTCTTTTCTGAACACCCATCTGGTTATCATTACAGTCACATATCTTTTCACTTCCACTATACATGTTACACTCTAAAATCTTAGAATTAGTTACCATTCTCCAAGATGCTTTTTCATCCCTTCATCCTCTTTTACAAGCTGTTCCTGTATCTATAACACTTTTCCTTCTTCTCAACTTGGCCAAATTCTATGAACCTTTCAAGGAACATGCAACTTTTACCTCATTTACCTAATTTGTGAAAACTTCCCATTATGTTTTAGTGATTTACTTTCCTTGGATTCATAAAATTTTGTGTTTAACTCAATTCTACACAACCCATTGTATTGTAATTGTTCAGATTTTGCTTCCATCACTGGGCTGTAAGGAAGACGCTATGTTTTATTCATCTTGTATTTATACCGCCTAGTATAGTGGCCGTCCCAAAAAAGGCACTTAATTAATGCTTAATGAATAAGTAAATCAATGATTCTAAGCTTGAGGTCTCTTGCTTCAAAACTTGTGGACATCATGCCCTGTCTAGCTTACTTATGCTCCCTTTATGAACCACCCTGACAGAGCTCCACTTTCAAAAGTGTTATCTGCTGCCCCTACCTGCTGCCTGTCATCACACTCCTTGAATAACTTTATCCACCTGGCTGGATTCCTTGTTACCAACTACTGAGTCCACCTTTCTATTCCCCAAGCACATGCTTCAGCCCAAAGGAGATATCTTTTTATGTGTGTGTCACAGACATTGTACTGGGCACTAGTTTCTTCTTTACATCCATTCATTATCTTAAGCAAATAATGTTGCAACATAAGAGTGAGGGGTATAACTTCAACAGTACATTACTATAACTACCACAAGTTATTGCAATGTAACTGTAATTGTAATAGGGACAAGTGTAATAGGAGAAAATAACTACATCCTGTCCGGAACATACATATCTTTCACTTTAGAAAAGTCTTCTAGTAAAAAAAAGATGTAGGAGAATCACCTCTGCCTTTTGTGCATTGGCTTTCCTACAAAGCATGCCATTTTAATGGCCTCTTCTTCCATGTTGGTCAGGGAAATTGAGCTATATGATATATTGGGATTGGGTCTCTCAAAACTTGCTCCTCAGAACCAGCCATATTTATGTGCAAACATTTCTAAGAAACAATTATCCTTTGAAATTACATAATGGTAATGAACATAGTAAAGAGCAGAGAACATCCATTCTAGAGCCACCAACCTGACCTGTCTGGGGCTCTCAGAGTGTTTGCTGTCTTCAGGCCTATGGAATCTCAGTACTACCTCTTATGATCTGTGTTAAGACATGTCCAACTTCTTGGACAAGTTATTTAACCTCTCCAGGCCTGTTTGCTCAGCAGGAAAATAAATAAAGTTAAATGAGATTTTGAACATAATGAATTTAATGCAAGAGTTTAATAAATGTTGTTATTACTCTTAACCCATCTGCTCTTGGCTAAACACACACACACACACACACACACACACACACACATTACTATTTTACGGGTAACTTAAATGCCTGTTAAATAAATACCTTTTACTGACTACAGTTGGACAAACTTGCACAACTTAAATGTGGTGCTGTGGATTTTAGCTCCAAAATATATCTGAAGTCAACTATACTAATGTAGGAAAGGATCAAAATTTGAAATAAATAGAAGTTTGTATTATCAATATAAAACAGCTACTAGTTCCCTGAATCTAATTGTTAAACCACTGTATATATTTATGAACCTCTACTCAAAGTAAATTGACAGCATTGCATTTAGGCTGTACAAGTATAACGTAATCATGTTACATAAATAGCAAGGTCCTGTAATTGACCAAGCGATGTTCACGATAGAGTGACATCCCTGATTTTTACTGTCCTGTCAAGTTCTTTGTTTATGTCTCTAAATTCAATTAAAGATGTAATTATGGATGTTTCAATATATTTCTTTGCTCTGCCCAGGGTTTTTAAAGCAACTATGATAAATTAGTATATTCCTGTTAATTGACACACACTTTGCATCCAACTGGTAAATTCTGGCTCTTTTGCTTTGAAAATTGAGGCAAAGCAAGCCCAGGCAAAACTGATTCTATACAGGTTTCATCACTACTTTTCCAGCCACTCCAACTGTGAGCAGTATTATGTTTCCCACAAGGGCTGCTGCTTAGAGAGGCTTGGATGACATAGTTTCGCCAGAAGAGTCTCCAGGGTGGGCAAGTCAGCCATGAAAAGAGTTTTGAGATAGGCCTAGAGTTCAAGATGAGAAGAAAATTTCACTGTTCGGAAATAAATATTCCCAAAGACACGAGTTAAAAACAAAATCCC
>NW_016805896.1:7392794-7403640 GCF_001698545.2 Rhinopithecus bieti
TTTGTTTGTTTGTTTGTTTTGCTTTTAATCCCTGAGTGATAATATTCAATCAGACTTTGATTGTCAAATATTTATTAAGAGTTGCTTTTCTATAAACTGATATGGAATGATTTTCAGGTTACATTTTAAATTCAAAAGCAAAGTGAAGAAGAGTTATAAGTAGGCTACTTTTATGTAGTGAAAAGGAAAACATAAGGATATATAAAATTATTGGGTTTTGCCAAAAGAAAGAATCGTAAACCAGAAACTAATAAATTTGATGACCTGTAATGGGATGGGGGCAAGAGACATCAGGGAAAATAACCTCAGAAAAAAAAGAATCAATTTTAGTAACTTTTGAACATAATATTCTGACCATTGATTTTTGTGAGATATGATCTAAGGATTGTAAATGTTTCTGTGTGGCCTTAATTAAGTGCCCTATTATTAAACAACTAGTATTACTCGGGGGAAGGAGTGTCATTTTCTCTTTTATTTGGAAGCAAAGGGGCACAGATTGTTTCCTGTTAATGTAGCACTCTGAATATTTCAAACCTTCACCAAAAAGCATCCTCTCTTCCTGCTTTGGTTATACATTTCTGAAAGTGACTTCCTCCCAGAGAACTTTCTGTCTTTAATGTTCTGATGATTTACTGAAGAACTTATTCTTCCAGTTCAGTGACCTTTCCTTATCTCTTAGCATTTTCCTCTTCACTGTTCTATAATCTACTAAGTGCTGCTTGTGGCTTCCAACATCTGACAGCTTGCAAGAATAAAGGACATTTATGCACCCATTCCCAGTTAAAAGAGCACTGCTTTTTTTTTAATGCTAGGTATTGTCCTGATTAAAATTCCCTTTTCAGTATGAAAAAATGGAGATTGATTTTATAGAATGATCAATAGTGATGGTAACTATATTTGGCTTTTTCTACTCTTTCTGCAATCATTGCTCATCTCATAGCTTGTGGCCTTCTCTCAGGACCTAAATACTTTTTGCAAGGTCACTTAAATCATGCCCCTTCTACTAGAACACATGCAATGATAGGGGCTCACTGGCAAGCCTGTTGTTCTCCTGATGGACAATTATAATTAGTATAGGGAAACACGTTTTTTGAAGCAATGTGAAAACTGCTCTCCTAGGATATCCTCCCAGTCAGTCCTAATTCTTCCCTCCATAGGTAGTCAATCCTTATGATTTGCAAATTCTGTATTTGCAAATTCACTTACTCACTAACATTTATTTGTAACCCTACAATTAGGACTTGCAGCATGTGCAGAGTGGCAAAAAGACAGGGTCCCAAACATGCACAATCCCAGCTGAAGTCAAACAAGGCAACATTCTGCCTTCCTGTTTCTGCTCACATATACAAGCATCGTTTCATGGTCTCTGTAGTGCCCCTTTTTTTTTGTTTTTGCATTGTTGTGCTTTTTTTCAGTGATTTTGCTATTTAAAATGGCCCCCAAGCATGCTGCTGACGTATTGTTTAGTATTCCCAAGCACAAGAAAGCTGTGATGTTCTTTACAAAGAAAATATGTGTGTTTAAATAAGCTTTATTTAGGAATGGATTGTAGTGCTGTTGGCTATGAATTTAGCATTAGTGAACCAACAATATATAGTTTAAAACGTGTCTAACAAAAACATACATAAAACAAGGTTACATGTTGATTGGTTGACAAAGGTGTTGTGACCAGAGGCTCTCGGGAGCCTAACCCTGAATTTCTCCTAAGAGGAATGGTTCATTATTTACCAAATCAGTGTTGACAGTGAGTTTATAAAACATAACTACCTTGAATAATGGGAATTGACTGTACCTCATTATGCTGGCACATAGTTCACTTGTTATTCAAGAAAACAAACAGCTTCATACGGGTTTCACTTCTTTAGAGATGGAATAGATGAGGACAATAGTAGAGATTAGTGAGGAGGAATGGGGAAAGCTGTGGATACAGATAACCTTTGAATTTTTCTAAGTTCTTGTTAGAAATACACTGGGTGTCTCTCGGTACATGTTGAGAGTCTGAGAATAATTACACTAAGAGTATTTCAATCATAATCATCATAACAACCACTTCACTCATGGTGTACTTCACATTTTATGAAGTGTTGTCATAGGCATTATTTCACTTGCTTTGTGCTTACAACCATACTGTGAGATAAGGCAGGGTGTTATCCTTGTTCCTAAATGAGGAACTGCAGGACTTACAGAGGAAGCAAATTGGTCGGGTGTTACAGCTTGTCAATAGCACAGCTGGAGTTAGTTGCTATTATACCACAGTTTTCCAAGCAAGCTGTGGCTCTCCTACCTCTTTTTGCTCCTTCCCTTTATAAGTGCATCATAATTGACCCTCAATTTCATAATCCATCAAGCTAGATTATTACTAAGGACCAAGCCCTCAAAAGAAAAGATACGTGTCTTGGCTGTACATACAGCAACTTAGTAACATACCATTGTTAAAGAATCATTTATTAAGAGCAGGCTGTATGCCCAACTCTAGACAATGGAAACAGAAAAGTAGAAGAAGTTTTGTTTGTCTGGGAAGGCAAAATAGACATATGTAAAGCTGAGTAAATGAGGGCTGTGTAGTTAAACCATTACCACTTAAATCATTTCATGGTTGGGGCATGCTGGTAGTGCAATCTGGAGACGGTAGTGATTTGTTCGTTGGCAAAGGAAAATTTAGCTTTCAGTTTGGAATATATCTGCACATCCAACATGGAGTACAGCCATACCCCCATTTAGTGCTGAATATACATTCTAGAAAATGGAGAGGTTAAGGGAATCAGCAGAGACCTTATGGAGAAGCAGTTTCAACATCATTTGTATTGCCTATAATCATAGCCTACAACCACTACTCAACCAGGGGGTTATTGGCTGATATTTATATATCTCTGTATTCTACAGAGTTGTTCTAATGGTGTACCTAGGTAGGCCTAGGTAGCCTAGGTACTACCTAAGTAGACTCGAAGCTGCATTTACCTGACCAATGATTACCTATATCCAGTCAAACTTGCAGCTGTTAACCTTTAAAGTAATGTCATTTATTTATCTTTTGGGGAACAAGCAAATTATTGGCTATGAATTAACAGACTATGATAAACAAATAAGCTATTAAAGGCCAAAAATGTCCCTTTGAAAAAACAAAACAAAGGGATGAGCTAGCGTTTGTCAAATTAAAGATGGCAACGTATGACAGCCTCTACTTTCTCACTGGTCCATCAGCTGCTCAGCCCCAAATGAGGTGGCTCTAAGGAGATAAGGCTCTGCTGGATACAATGATTTCAAAAGCTCAGAATCAGCCTACCTAGTGATGTGGTGCATGGAGTAGCCCTACACACACACACACACACACACACACACACACACACACACACCCCTGCAGAGAAGTACCTTGAAAACTCTGGGGAATGCACTGGGTACTTTAGAAAAGCATCCCTTAGGGTCGCTTACCTGGGGATAGCGAAAGAGTGAGGAAGGGGTAGAAACCCTAAAGTTACTGTAAATTTATCTTCAGGTCACATATGTAACAGTCCACATAGTCCACATTTTCCTTCCTGAAACTGGAAACAGAGTGGATGCACAGAAAGCTGGACAGACAAATAAAGCCCCACTCTAGATACTCCCCACTGCTGACCTGGGGCCATCCTAACACCCACGCCATTTATCTTCCTGGGCTGAAAATTCCCAGCCAATGGAGCAAGGACTCAGAGAGACGAGAAGGGAAAGACTTCAAAGACCAGAAAGATAATGTTTTTTAAGGAAATATTAAGGGCTAGTAAGGCTGGGAAAAGAGGTTTAGGAATCAGATACATTTGCCATGTTTTAATAATTGAGAAATACTAAAAATAACTATTCTATTCAGAATTAAATGCTAGTTTAAAGGATAGGTGAAAAGAAAAGCTCTACTCATCCACACTCCTGGTCGCACCTGGGCAGGCGGGGATGGAGAGAGCCAATCCTTTTGAACAGAAAATATTTGCTGCTGCAGCTGCTGTTATAGCTATTATTATTATGAGCAATCTACTTCCTTAACAATGGAAAAACGTATTGACTTATTCACCTGATCAAAACCGTTTTGAATGTCTAAAAGCCATTAGGAAATAATTGGGAAGGGAGCGGTGGGGATGACCCATTGCATTTCTATGCTTTCCTAACTGTCACCAACAGGCTTTGGGTTTGTATTTTACATAAGAAGGAGACTGGGATTCTAGGTCTGCCCCTCAGTGAGGGGGAAAAAGAGGAGGAGGGAGGTGAGTAGCAGGTCACTCATTTTTGCCTTTCTGACAGAAAGTGACATTTATCCTTACCACTCTGCCAGATTCCTGAAACTCTCGTGTCTTTACAAAACATTTTTCTATTTAGTTGAATCAGGCAGCACAACTACAATATGTCTTCTCTCTGTGACTGCCTTTCACAGCCTTTGCCTTCACGAGACTTAGATGAGGTTTGGGTGATTCATGGCGCTTAAACTTCTCCAGAGCACTTTTTCAATTGGAAAATTCTCCTAAACTGAATGCATCATCAGCAGGGTTGTCCATGCATAAAAGAACTACAAGCAAAACAATGAGCACCATTTTTTAAAACCTACGCTTAAGCCAAGAAAAACAGTTATATCACAAAATGTTAAAAGACCTTATTTTTCAGTTTCCAGGAATCTTTCATGGAGAACATGGCCTATCTTAGTCTTAGAGCCCCTTATTCTAGGCTTTCTAAATTACAAATAAAAGAAATAGTTTATATTCAGTTTAGCTTGTTTTCAAGTTATTAACATGATATATAGCAACATAAGTAATTCCACCTGCTATATTTATGTAGACGTGATTATCCTTCACCCTCATTAATTCTTTTCTGCATTCTCTGGGGAAATGCTTAGAAGTTTTTTGCATTTTAGGTGGTTTTCTCATTATTTTTATTTTTTATGCATTAAAGAAGCAGTCCTTTAAAATATTTTAATGTAGAAGATAGTCTTTTGGGAAAACATAAGTTATACTGATAAGCCCCAAATCTTACCTGGAACTTCAAATTAAAAATAGTTGCCTGGATTTTTAATTCATAAATCAGCATTTTATAATGGCAAGGGTATCTTAGTAAGAGTTGAGAGACACAGGCTCTAGTTCTGCTCATTATTGACTCAGTTTCCCCAAAGGTAAAATGGGTATCATATCCCAGTGTCAGAGATATTTATTCTTTCATTTAACAAGTAATTATGAAGCATAACTGTAAATCAGGGAAAGCAGGGGAGGGCACTGGTTAAGAAACTGTGTAAGATTGAATCTCAGCTCCACCACTGACGAGCTATAAACATCATTTCTCTATCTATAAAATGACCCACATCCTAGGTTTATTGTGAGTATTAAACAAGTAAAACATATGCCTCTGTGCCTGGCACACATAGTAAACTCTCAACATGTGTTAGGCACTATCGATATTGTTTTAACTGCTTCTAAAGATTTTTTTAAAGGGAAATAGGTAGCCCCCGTCCTCAGGAGGCTTACAGTCTAGTGTGAGGTAGATAAACAGAAGAAACCAATGACATAATTTCTACCACAGAAAACAGGGTAAGAATGTAGTGGCACACACCTGTGGTCTCAGCTCCTCAGGAGATTGGGGTAGAAGGATTGCTTGGGCCCAGGAGGTCGAGGCTGCAGTGAGCTGTGATCAGACCACTGAACTGCAGCCTAGGTAACAGAGAGAGACCTTGTTTTAAAAAAAAAAAATGAATAAAAAAAACTAAAAAATAAAGCTATGTAGGAATGACTTGAGTAGAAGTAAACTTCACTTGCCAGGTTCGGTTGAAAAAAACTGAAGCTACTTTGTTCTTCCAAAGTTACATTTGAATCCACAGGGTTAAACATATGCTGTTGCATTGTGTCTTCTCCTTGCAAAATGAACATTTTCACACCAATAAAATGTTAGAAATTTTTATAATAGGACTTGAAATCAGAAGACATGATGTATAAGTTAGAACTCTTATTATATGGAAAAGAAATTCAAATCAAATTCACTTAAGCAAAACGAGAATTCATTGCCTCATGTAGCTGAGAAATCAGAGTTCAGCTCGCTTAACAAGGTCAGTATCTCCCGCTCCCGCTTTCTTTATTCAATGTGTGCTTCCTTCTCAGGCACAGTCTCCCCAAGGTGGGACCAGAAACCTCCAGGCTCATGTCCTCCCCTTTAAGTAGACTTGGCATGAATAGAACTCCTCTGCCCATAGGCTCCAATCAGTCTCCCTGTGACTCTGATTGACCTAACTTGGGTGACAAGTCCATTCCTGAACCAGTAGGGGGATGAACTACTTTGCCAGATTTTGGTCACATACCCACCTTTGGAGCTAGGGGTGTGGTTATTTCCATCAGAACCACATGAAGTAAAAATGAGGAGTGGGCAGTTCCCACAAGGGAAAAGGGATGGTGTGGCATGGAAAGGGTCATTACAGTCAGAGGAAATGGGTGCAATGTCCTGAGACAACAAAGAGCATGAAAGCCAGACATAGTGGTATGTACCTGTAGTCCCAGCTACTTGGGAGGCTGAGCAAGAAGCATCCCTTGAGCCTAGGAGTTCAAGACCACCCTGGGGAATATACCAAGACCCCCATCTCTACAAAAATATGAAAGAAAGATAAAAGGAAAGAACATGGAATTAGTCTGCAAGTATGCTGGAGGGCATGTGGAGTGGGGAGACAAAAAACTGGTGGAACCATGTCATGATGATACTTTATGCCCCTTCCTCCTGTGACCACTTGAGAGTGTCTCCTGGTAGATACTGGGGGTTCTAAGGGAAAACTTTAAAGGATGAAATGGAGAGAAGTAAGACTTATATATCTGAGAAATGTTGAGGAGATGCTGGTAGATACTGGAGGTTCTAAAGGAAAACTTTAAAGGATCAAATGGAAAGAGATAAGACTTACAGATCTGAGAAATGCTGAGGAGATGGACAAGACAGTACTTGCTCATTCAGTGAATAATTCTGACCTGTTTAAATTAGATCAATGAAACTTTTAATTGACAAATTACATGCATAAAAGAGACAGAAGACAATCTCATTCAGGGATGTTTGTTAAAAGGTGCATTTTTTTACTCATATTCTCAGCAGTTAATCTTCTAAAAAATAGTTCATAAATTTATTTATGCTTCCAAAGTACCAATATTGAAACCAATGTTCATCATCACATATGATGTTGAACATTTCCTACACAATCTTCTCTTCCTATGGCTGGCTTCATCTTGAAAGCTTTCAACAGGTGCCCTATGACTCAAAGCCATAGTAACACTTTGGGAACTGTCATTCCTAATTAAATCCAAATGGCTATTTTCTACTCTTTATCCACGTTTCAGCATATACACTACTTCCTCCAGGAAGACTTTCTTGATCTCCCAATCACCCCCATCCAAGTTAAGAGACTTTTCCAAGTATTCCCAGAGCCTCTGCCCTTCCACCGTCATAGAACTCACCTCACTGCATGATAATTGCCTATCGGTCATCTGTCTCAACCACCAGAATATTGGCCTCTGATGACCATAACTATGTTTAGCATGTTTACTATTATCCCCTTAATGTTTGATTCAACATTTGTCACACAGTGAGCACTCAATACTCCTTGAATAATCAAATCAACGCATGAATAAACAAGTAGGAATTGAGAGAATTGCTGTCTATCAATCACCATTTCACAATTTATAAACATATAGTGAGTGCCAGCTATGTTCCAGGAATAATGACAGCGTCGAATTTATATTTTAAAGGACAATAGGGGGCGGTTCCAAGATGGCCGAATAGGAACAGCTCCAGGCTACAGCTCCCAGCGTGAGCGACACAGAAGACGGGTTATTTCTGCATTTCCAACTGAGGTACCGGGTCCATCTCATTGGAGCGTGTTGGACAGTGGGTGCAGTCCAGTGGGTACAGCTCACCAAGAGAGAGCTGAAACAGGGTGAGGCATCACCTCACCTGGGAAGCATAAGGGGGAAGGGAATTCCCTTTCCTAGCCAAGCAAAACCGTGACACACAGCACCTGGAAAATCAGGTCAGTCCCACCCTAATACTGCACTTTTCCAAGGGTCTTAGCAAATGGCACACCAGGAGATTATATCCTGTGCCTGGTTTGGAGGGTCCCATGCCCACGGGGCCTTCCTCATTGCTAGCACAGCAAGTCTGAGATCTAACTGCAAGGTGGCAGCGAGGCTAGGATAGGGGCGCCCGCCATTGCTGAGGCTTGAGTAGGTAAACAAAGCAGCTGGGAAGCTTGAACTGGGTGGAGCCTACCGCAGCTCAAGAAGGCCTGCCTGCCTCTGTAGACTCCACCTCTGGGGACAGGGCATAGCCAAACAAAAGGCAGCAGAAACTTCTGCAGATTTAAATATCCCTGCCTGACAGCCTTGAAGAGAGTAGTCGTTCTCCCAGCACGGAGTTTGAGATCTGAGAACAGACAGACTGCCTCCTCAAGTAGGTCCCTCACCCCCGAGTAGCCTAACCAGGAGGCACCCCCCCATAAGAGCAGACTGACACCTCACACGGCCGTGTACCCCACTGAGACGAAGCTTCCAGAGGAACGACCAGGCAGCAACATTGCTGTTCAGCAATATTCACTCTTCTGCAGCCTCCGCTGCTGATACCCAGGCAAAGAGGGTCTGGAGTGGACATCCAGCAAACTCCAACAGACCTGCAGCTGAGGGTCCTGACTGTTAGAAGGAAAACTAACAGAAAGGACATCCACACCAAAACCCAAAACCCCATCTGTACGTCACCATCATCAAAGACTAAAGGTAGATAAAATCACAAAGATGGGGAAGAAACAGAGCAGAAAAGCTGAAAATTCTAAAAATCAGAGCACCTCTCCCCCTCCAAAGGAACGCAGCTCCTCACCAGCAATGGAACAAAGCTGGATGGAGAATGACTTTGACGAGTTGATAGAAGAAGTCTTCAGACAATCAAACTTCTCTGAGCTAAAGGAGGAAGTTCAGACTCATTGCAAAGAAGCTAAAAACCTTGAAAAAAGATCTGATGAATGGCTAACTAGAATAACCAATGTAGAGAAGTCCTTAAATGACCTGATAGAGCTGAAAACCATGGCACGAGAACTATGTGACAAATGCACAAGTTTCAGTAACCGATTCGATCAACTGGAAGAAAGGGTATCAGTGATTGAAGATCAAATGAATGAAATGAAGCAAGAAGAGAAGTTTAGAGAAAAAAAGAGTAAAAAGAAACAAACAAACCCTCCAAGAAATATGGGACTATGTGAAAAGACCAAATCTACATCTGATTGGTGTACCTGAAAGTGACAGGGAGAATGGAACCAAGTTGGAAAACACTCTGCATATTATCCAGGAGAACTTCCCCAGCCTAGCAAGGCAGGCCAACATTCAAATTCAGGAAATACAGAGGATGCCATAAAGATATTCCTTGAGAAGAGCAACTCCAAGACCCATAATTGTCAGATTCACCAAAGTTGAAATGAAGGAAAAAATCTTAAGGGCAGCCAGAGAGAAAGGTCGGGTTACCCACAAAGGGAAGCCCATCAGACTAACAGCAGATCTCTCAGCAGAAATTCTACAAGCCAGAAGAGAGTGGGGGCCAATATTCAACATTCTTAAAGAAAAGAATTTTCAACCCAGAATTTCGTATCCAGCCAAACTAAGTTTCATAAGTGAAGAAGAAATAAAATCCTTTACAGACAAGCAAATGCTGAGACNGAGCAGAACCGAAGGAGATAGAGACATGAAAACCCTTAAAAAAATCAATGAATCCAGGAGCTGGTTTTTTTTTGAAAAGATCAGCAAAATAGACCACTATCCAGACTAATAAAGGCAAGACGGAAGAATCAAATAGACACAATAAAAAATGATAAAGGGGATATCACCACTGATCCCACAGAAATACAAACTACCATCAGAGAAAACTATAGAGACCTCTATGCAAATAAACTAGAAAACCTAGAAGAAATGGATAAATTCCTGGACACATACACCCTTCCAAGTCTAAACCAGGAAGAAATCAAATCCCTGAATAGGCCAATAACAGGTTCTGAAATTGAAGCAATAATTAATAGCCTACCAACCAAAAAAAAAGTCCAAGACCAGACAGATCCACAGCCGAATTCTACCAGAGGTACAAAGAGGAGCTGGTACCATTTCTTCTAAAACAATTCCAACAATAGAAAGAGAAGGAATCCTCCCTAACTTATTTTATGAGGCCAGCATCATCCTGATACCAAAACCCGAGAGAGACACAATAAAAAAAGAAAATTCAGGGCAATATCCCGGATGAGTGTTGATGCAAAATCCTCAATAAAGTACTGGCAAACCAAATCCAGCAGCACATCAAAAGCTTATACACCACAATCAAGTTGGCTTCATCCTGGGATGCAAGGCTGGTTCAACATAACGCAAATCAATTAACATAATCCATCACATAAACAGAACCAATGACAAAACCACATGATTATCTCAATAGATTCAGGAAGGCCTTCAACAAAATTTAACAGCCCTTCATGCTAAAACTCTCAATAAACTAGGTATTGGTGGAACATATCTCAAAATAATAAGAGCTATTTATGACAAACCCACAGCCAATATCATACCAAATGGGCAAAACTAGAAGCATTCCCTTTGAAAACTGGCACAAGACAGGGATGCCCTCTCTCACCACTCCTATTCAACATAGTGTTGGAAGTTCTGGCCAGGGCAATCAAGTGAGAAAAGAAATGAAGTTTATTCAAATAGGAAAAGAGGAAGGCAAATTGTCTCTGTTTGCAGATAACATGGTTGTATATTGAGAAAACCCCGTCGTCTCAGTCCAAAATCTCATTAAGTTGATAAACAACTTCAGCAAAGTCTCAGGATACAAAATCAATGTGCAAAATAACAGA
>NW_016805896.1:7404945-7409940 GCF_001698545.2 Rhinopithecus bieti
CTGGAGAGGATGTGGAGAAATAGGAACACTTTTCCACTGTTGGTGGGACTGTAAACTAGTTCAACCATTGTGGAAGACAGTGTGGTGATTCCTCAAAGATCTAGAATTAGAAATACCATTTGACCCAGTCATCCCATTACTGGGTATATACCCAAAGGATTAAAAATCATGCTGCTATAAAGACACATGCACATGTATGTTTATTGTGGCACTATTCACAATAGCAAAGACTTGGAACCTACCCAAATGTCCATCAGTGACAGACTGGATTAAGAAAATGTGGCACATATGCACCATGCAATACTATGCAGCCATAAAAAAGGATGAGTTCATGTCCTTTGGAGGGACATGGATGAAGCTGGAAACCATCATTCTCAGCCAACTATCACAAGGACAGAAAACCAAACACCGCATGTTCTCCCTCATAGATGGGAACTGAACAATGAGATCACTTGGACACAGGAAGGGGAACATCACACACTGGGGCCTGTTGTGGGGTGGGGGGAGGGGGGAGGGATAGCATTAGGAGATATACCTAATGTAAATGACGAGTTAATGGGTGCAGCACACCAACATGGCACATGTATACATATGTAACAAATCTGCATATTATACACATGTACCCTAGAACTTAAAGTATAATAAAATACTAAAAAATTAAAAAGTATAATAAAAAAGTAAAATAAATAAAAAATAAATAGAAAAAAATAAATAAATAATAAAGGACAATAAATATAATCACTTTTTTCCTCTTACCAAAATGAAATGGCATTATAAGAAATATTGCTTAATCATTCAGAGGATTGTTTTTTAACTAGTTAGTAGATAGTAGTCAATTTTAGTCTTCCCAAGATGGTCATCTTTGGAATGCCAAAATCGAAATGCTTAGAAAGACCATAGATCAAAATAAGCTGTAGCAGCCCCATGCAGGAAAGGCTACCCCTAGAGACCCGACAGAGGACAGCCACAAATCAAATGAGCTCTTTTTATTTACTCCTACAAAATTTATCACCATTAAAGCTTTTTGTTTGTTTAACACTTTATTGCCAGCATGTGTTATTAACACAGTTCTTATCTGTTACATCTATTGTAAAGATCACTTAACCAGCAATTGAAATGTTGTGTCAATACAACTAGAGACAAGGTATATAAAGTATAGTAGTATAAAATGATCAGTGCCTAGCACGAGGCAGGGGCTGGGAGACTTGGGCGTAGATGGGATTCAACAACTGAGTTTTACCGTCCAGTAGAGGAGTGTGGTTGTGAGGAGAAGAAAATAGAGCACCTGCTAACTAGAAAGTGGGAGGATATTTAGGATTGCAAGGATATTCTAAATGAGTTGATATTTTAGTATATCTGGGTCTGCAAGGAACGTGTCAATAAAGAGGGAAAAATTGAAAACACAGAAAAGAGGGAGGAAGAAGGCCAGAGAATAGTCCAGGAGGCTCCAGAAAGACAGGAGAGAGGACATACCTAGAACACATCTACCTGGGGAAAGTCAATGGAACCAGAGGATGCTGACCAAGGAACAATCCTGGCAATGCTTAGAGTCTAGTCCTCCAGGGTACTACTTCTGATCCAAGCTTCACAGAACCCCGGGACCAGGGGATTAGTACAAAGGGTCCAGGAATTCAGAAGTGAGCTAAGCATTATAAGCTGACAAAATAAACACTTATTCTCAGCTGGACTATTTATTTAAAGTACATAGATGCTGTTGTGAATACTTCCATTCAACTGCACTTAAAAGTGTAGTGAATCCATTCTAATGCGGAAATAAAGTGCTTCTGTTTTTCTAACTCTAAAAGGCATCCTTATTACTCTGAAAGATAGGGAGTTTGGGTCTACATAATGGGGAATCATTCATCATTCCTGAAATAGGGAATAACATGATCACTGCAGAGTTTTTTGAAAGATCCATGTGTCAGTAGTGGATCAGGTGAATTGAAATAGGAGAGAGAATCGAGGCAGGAAAGAGTCATCCAAGCCAATCCGAAAAGCCCTGAACAACTCTCTGCAAGCATCTCACGCCACCTATACATCCTGTCTCTTCCTGACATTTCCTCTCGGCTTCCAAAAGAAAACAATGCTCCCAAGGATCAAATGTCATTTAAAATAGCAAACCTGGCTTTTGTTTTTGTTTTGAATGCCCTCTTTTCCTGAAGATAAAATCAAATCCAGCATCTGGACAAAACAATGGGATCTGTGGTTCAATCCTGCCACAGCTGTGCTCTGTCCTTTCTAAAGAGTGTGTCTGTCTTAACTTGATAGAATTCTGCTGTGAGAGCAGCAACAGTGGGCTCTGACTAGGGCACTTGCAGCCCCCTAGTGGGGCCTCAGCAATTCCAAGTTGTAATAAGACTGACTGAGAACAAATGCAGATAAAATAGTAAAACCATAATAAGAATGTCCTGAGATGTAATGAAGTATTTTCTATAAAAGTCCCATTGTGGAAAAAAAAAAATACAACAAACAATAACAGCAACAAAAGCTAAAGCTGAGACAATGAGACTGAGTTTAAGAGAAACTGAACATGGAGACAGGAGGAATGCTGAGAGAAAAATAAAGATTAAAAGAGCAACATCGTTTGCAAAATGGATGTATGTCGAAATGTAGATGACAAAACTGCCGTCCTAATGAGAGAGTAAGCGTCTTTTCCTTTTTTACTTTTTTTTTTTTATTATTATTTTTGAGACGGAGTTTCACTCTTGTCGCCCAGGCTGGAGTGCAACGGCGTGATCTCGGCTCACTGCAACCTCCGCCTCCCAGGTTCAAGCGACTCTCCTGCCTCAGCCTCCCAAGTAGGTGGGATTACAGGTGCCTGCCACCACATCCAGCTAATTTTTGCATTTTAAGTAGAGATGGGGTTTCACCATGTTGGCCAGAATGGTCTCTCTCTCCTGACCTCGTGATCTGCCCACCTCGGACTCCCAAAGTGCTGGGATTACAGGTGAGCGCCACCGCGCCCAACCAGGGTCTTTTCACAAAGGGCCGGCAGCACAGCCTGCAAGGCTGACGATCACAGCCATAGCTTCACTGGGTCCCCACAGTCCACAGGGTTTTCTTCTGGTGGTGTCACCCTACTAGATTGACTGCTTGCTTAATTTGGAAACTTGGGGCTGGTTAGGGGAGGAAGAATCATTGTTTTGTTTTGTTGTTTTCCTCTAGAATTTTACTATCTTTTCAAACACAAAAGTAAAAACTAACTGGAAATGGTGACGCTTAGACCTGTTGTGTCTCTGTGCTAATTACCACCTTCCATACAGTCCTGTTGGGTCAAAATGCAAATCACATTGGTAGCTGTTAGTGACTCACTGATAGTCACCAAGCTTGTTGGACCCTCTGAGGAGCACAAACTGCATGAAACCCGGGACTGCAAGTTGGCAAGTAACATCTAAGATGTGGGACTAGTAGAGAAAGGCCATTAATCTCTTCATCCCTCTCACCACCCCACAGCCCCCCACTGCACTCACCCTCCCTTCACTGCAAATTTAGGCTTCAGTTTAGGATCCTACTTTGTCCAAAGAGAGAGAAATCTATCCTACTCAAATATCCCATGCTCCCTTGTGGATTCACACCAATAAATAATTCTCACAGTCTGGAAAGTCTTCCTTATCTTCAGCCAAAATCCAGGGAGACTCTGTCCACCCTATTTCTTCTTTCTGTCCTCAGGGAAGATATATTAAAGTTGATCATTATGTTTTGTGTAAGAGCCCTTTGTGTCAAAGAAAAATTAGATTTGCTCCTGATCTTAGAGAAACCTCACATTTTACAGCTGGAAGTGATATTAGAAATCATCTCAAGCAATTACCCTCTCATTTTCATCCCACCCTCCACAACTTAAAATATGAAGGAACTGAAGCCCAAAGAGTTTGGGTGACTTGGCCAAGGACACACAGTGAATTAATCAGGTTTTCCAGGGCACTACATATTTTCCCAGGTTCCTTTAACATTTCCTCCTGTATTTTTCAACTACAAAGAAATGCTGGGTTTCTCTTGGAAGTAACAACCTGTACCCAGGTGATCACAAGCCCTAATGCACACAGAGGCTCCCAAATGTGAGGGGAGGAAGATAACATAATAGGAGTGGTGTATTAGTCTGTTCTCACACTGCTGATAAAGACATGCCCGAGACTGGGTAATTTATAAAGCAAAGAGGCGGCCGGGCGCGGTGGCTCAAGCCTGTAATCCCAGCACTTTGGGAGGCCGAGACGGGCGGATCGCGAGGTCAGGAGATCGAGACCATCCTGGCTAACACGGTGAAACCCCGTCTCTACTAAAAAATACAAAAAAAAAAAAACTAGCCAGGCGAGGTGGCGGACGCCTGTAGTCCCAGCTACTCGGGAGGCTGAGGCAGGAGAATGGCGTAAACCCGGGAGGCGGAGCTTGCAGTGAGCTGAGATCCGGCCACTGCACTCCAGCCTGGGCGACAGAGCGAGACTCCGTCTCAAAAAAAAATAAATAAAGAAAAATAAAGGAAAGAGGCTTAATGGACTCACAGCTCCACATGGCTGGGGAGGCCTCACAATCATGGCAGAAGATAAAGGAACAGCAAAGGGATGTCTTACATGGCTGCACGCAAGAGGGCATGTGCAGTGGAACTCCCCTTTATAAAACCATCAGATCTCATGAGACTTACTATGATTCAATTACCTCCCACTAGGTCCGTCGCTCGACTTGTGAGGATTATTACAATTCAAGGTAAGATTTGGATGGGAACAGAGAACCAAACCATATCAAGTGGCAATACTGTAGCAAACTAAATTTCCTATGTCTAGTATAAAGGTGGCAACCCTGCAGGATGGTTATCATTGCTATTATTCAAATCAAACTATGACTCCAAGTGGCTAAGCAGCTTGTCCATGGGCCCCAGCAGGTAGATAGCAGAGGCAGCCTCTGAACTCAGCTCTGCCTCCAAAGTCTTAACAACATAGGAGATATTGGTTGTGATTAAGAACATTGGTTGCTATTAAAAACATATGGCAATTCCTCAAGGAT
>NW_016805896.1:7411350-7428194 GCF_001698545.2 Rhinopithecus bieti
AAAAAAAAGAAAAATTGGAACTCTCATACACAATGGTACATTCATCTTTGGAGAACAGTCTAATAGTTCCTTAAAAGATTAAACATAGAGTTACCATATCACCCAGCAATTCTACTCCTACATATATACTCAACAGAATTGAAAACCTATGTCCACACCAAAAATGTATACAAAAAAAAAAAAAAAAAAATAGGGCATATTGAAAGTGCTTTTTTAAATTAACAGAACATTTGTTCCTAAAGTATTACAATGCTTTACTTGTAAGTTCTGCATTGAATCTTCAAGACTTCACGTAGAAGTTAATCTGAGTGTTGTCTCTTTTAGCCTGTAAGACGCTGGAGAACAGATATCATATTTTTTAGAAGAGTAGCACAAGCAAATATGCAATAACAAATACTACATTTTACTGGTCTGAAGTTGGCAATGCTGATTATAAAAGCAACATTTTCTCCAGTATCAAATATGCCCTGCCCGTGCTTATCACTGAACTAATTTTGCTTTTTAAACCAACTGGCTACATGGCTGGCCCAGATGCAGTCTCTATTCTGCCATTACTGCTCATTACAACTGCATGCACTACTACATGACATATTTCATGTAGCCCATCGCCTTCCCATTGTTTTTCAAAGGTTGTTTTTATTTCCCCTGCATAATCACACTACCTTTCACTGTCCATGCTTCCATCTCTCCTCCCAATTCACAGGGTCGCTGTAGATTCTGATCTTACTCCCCAAGGATCTAGAAACCTGATGACTCTGTTCTGCCAAGCTTTGGAAAATGTATCTCGTTAACTGATGTACTGTAGTCAAGGCTCTTCTTGTTACATGGAAAATAAATTCTCTCATGCCAGATCAAGAAAGCAAGAGGGGTCTGTTCAGAGAATGTGAGACAATCTCACGCTTTCTAAGGGCAACAAGTAAGATGGACTATTATTTCCAATGTATTATGCTTTGTGTATACTTATCCTTCTGCATTTAATGTCTCCATCTTCTGTATATGATGGTTCATCTGAGTGCTGTTTCTTTAATATTATAAGCCTTTAGAGAGCAGAGGCGGTATTTGTTATTTTAGATGGGCTCCAAAGTCAAATATGTGTCTCCTGGGGTTAGGAGATGGGAATTGAAATGTGAGGCACAAAGTACTCTCAATCTCTTTGGAAAGTCTTTTCTTCTGTCTAGTCTTTGTCATCATCTCTTTCTTCAATGTTATCTCTGCACTCTCTTCACCATCTTTAGCACCTTTACTATCTCTTCATCATTTCTTCACATTGTCATTTTTCTTTCTCCTTCAGGTTTCCTTTCCTGTGGATGACCCATTACTTGTTCCCTCAGTCCCTAGGTCTGCATGAACTTAAAGCTCAAGGGTTCAGAACCAACCATCAACAATGCTCTCTCCTTTCCTTCACTGCAGTTCTCAACAGGGATGCTGACTTGGCATCGGTCATCCATGGCATCAGCTGGTCTCGGCTGAGAGTCCGTGCCTGGTAGCCACAAGGGAAATGGTTTAGGTAGCCACATGGGGAATGGTCGAGGAGACAGATGTGTCTCCTATTGAGCTGCTCCAACCAGCAGCAGTGAGTGCAGCAGGTTCTCTAGGAGGATCCAAAGCAGTATAGTCAATCAGATTTTTCTGGTACATCCCCCTGCCATGGCATTTGCAATTCTAAAGGCATGTGTACATACCTGACATATTTAGAGTATCCACATTAAAATCATAATTACTTTTACCTCTACGCAACAATCCAAGATCACAGCCAGCTATTCTGTCCTGAGGTGATGCCACGAAGGTATTTTTCTCCAAGTGAAGTCTTCTCCTCTTGTAGCTCTACCTCAGTTTTTCACATTATGGATGCAATCGTAGATTTAATCACCACCTCCAAACATATATTAACAGAGGAAAACAGAACACCTACCAAAAGATGGAGGAGAAAAGAAAAGGTCTGCAAGATGGTACAAGTTTAAAGCACATACAGCAGAAAATAGAAGCTCTGCCTTACCATCCTTCCCCACCCCAGACACGGACACATACTTTATGGCATCAGGACCCATGACTGGCACTGGAGGTGAGATGATCACATTATGGTAAATTATAGGACAGGTTCAGCAAACCCCAACCACATCAGCCTATTGACATTTTCTTCGCAAGCTAGCGAACTGCCTTAAATTTGATGTAGGAGGAAGACTGCCCACTGGAGGATTTCTCTTCTCCATCTTCCATCAATGAGAAGAGCACTAGGGAGCATTCCCACCTCTCTAACACTGCAGCAGTCCATTTTTACAGATATAACACTTTCTGGAGATTTGACTCTGACTTGGAAATTACTTGAGACAGGAACCTACCTGAAGTCTTGGTCTGAGTTGAAGGCCCTTGTCTTAGCTCTTACATTGGGTTCCCTAGAAGCAGAGCCTGACGTAGGGAAATTGTATTTAAGGGATTTATTGGAAGAGTGCTCTAGGAGAAGGGCAGAGGAACAGCGGGGAGACCTTATCATGTTAACCCCCAGAAGAAGTGGCTCTTATTTGTCTGAGGCAATTCTCTGACAGGATGCCAGCAGCATCCACTCCGTGTCTTAGTTCAGACTCTCAAAAAACAATCTGAATTGTTGGTGGCCAGGGCTATAATCCCATGGCATTCAGCCCTGCCCCTTTTAGAAGCTGTGAGTGATGCAAGCTTTTTGGAAGTTGTGGGCAGAGTAAGCAGTGAAATCTGCAGATATGTAACATAAATTAATGAATATTATTTTACATCCTTTTAATCTGTATAAGACTGTGAGAGAAACAAAGGAAAATAGCAGAGTTTCTGCCTTTGAAGAAATGTTAATGTAATTGGAGGGCAAGATAACCACACCTACAAATAACAACATATGATAATAAATTAACAGTCAGATGACTGTATCAGAAAATAAATACTGGCTGGGCACAGCAGCTCATGCCTGTAATCCCAACACTTACGGAGGCCAAGACAGGAGCATTGCTTTAGGCTAGGAGTTCGAGACCAGCCTGGGTAATACAGTGAGACCCCCCCATCTCTACAAAACAACTAAAAATTTTAAAAAGCTTAGTCAGACATGGTGGCATGCACCTGCAATGCCAGTTCCTCCAAAGGCTGAGGCAGGAGGATCATTGAGCCCAGGAGTTTGAAGCTGCAGTGAGTCATGATCATGCCACTATACCAGCCTGGGCAACAGAATGAGACCCTATCTCAAAAAAAGGGAGGAAGGAAGGAAGGAAGGAAGGAAGGAAAGAAGGAAGGAAGGAAGGAAGGAAGGAAGGAAGGAAGGAAGGAAGGAAGGAAGGACCAACACAGGAGTTCAGAAGAATGATCAATTTTGTCTCAGAGAAACTAAGATATGTGCCAAGCTAAGTGTATGAGTTGGCAAACTTTTCTGTAAAGGGCCAGAGAATAAATAGTTTAGGGTTTGTGGGTCACAAGGTCTTTGTTGCAACTGCTCAACTTCACCGTTGTAGTACAAAAGTAGCCGAGATAATATGTAAACTAGTTAGCATGGCTGTTTGCCAACAAGATTTTATTTACAAAAGCAGATAGTGAGCCAGATTTGGCCCATGAACTATAGTTTACTGCTGTGGACTGAATGTTTATGTTCCTCAAAATACATAAGTTAAAGTCCTAACCTCTGGTGTGGCTGTATGTGGAGACAGGGACTCTTAGGAAGTGATTAAGGTTAAATGAGGTCATAAGGATGGTGTGATACAATTAGTGTCCTTACAAAAAGAGCCATCAAAGGGCTCTCTCTCCACTCACGCTCTCTTCCTTGAATTATCTCCCAACCCCCAAGGGTATGCAGGGAGGAAAGGCCATGTGAGGACATAGAGAGAAGGTGGCTGTCTGCAATCCAGGAAGAGAGTCCTCACCAGAAACTGAATCAACCAGAGCTCTGATGTTTGATTTCCAGCTCCAGAAGGTGTAAGGGAAAAAGTTTCTCTCATGGAACTCAAGATTTAAGACACCCAGAGTGGGGAATTTTGTTATGGCAGTCTGAGAAGACTAATACCTTTACTAACTCTTAGCTAAATGTAATTTAATACACTGGTAAGGAGCAGAGCACTTGTGCAGGGCAAAGTGTGAAGTTGGACTCTCGTAGAGGGCTCCAGTGACCCCTTTACTCCCAAAGCCAGTGGTCAATGCTCTTCTAGTCCTCTTCTTACCTGACCCATCAGCAGCATTTGAAGCAATGGATTCCCTTTTTCCTCTTGGTAATCTTTCTTCATTGGGCCTAGAAGCCATTGGTTCCTTAGTTTTCCTATTCTGTCCACCCTAGCTCTTCAGTCTATCTGATTGGTTATCCCCATCTTCCTTCCACTCTCTTAATGTTGGAAAGACCCTGGACTTTGTCTTTGACCCTCTTCCCTTCTCAGTATATCTACACTCACATCCACTACAAAAAAAAAAAAAAAAAAAAAAAAAAAAAATACAAATGAAATAACATAAGAGAGTGTTTTGGAGTTTAGAAGGCTTATGTAAATTAAGCCCTCACTCCTTTTTTAGAAAAATGTCAATTTGGGGGGAACAGGTGGTTTTTGGTTGCATGGATAAATTATTTAGCAGTGATTTCTGAGATTTTGGTGCACCTGTTACCCAAGCAGTGTACAACATATCTAATGTGTAGTCTTTCATCCCTGACCCTCCTCCCACCCTTCCCCTGAGTTTCCAAAGTCCATTATGTTATTCTTATGTCATTGCATACTCATATTTTAGCTCCCACTTACAAGTGAGAACATACAATATTTGGTTTTTCATTCCTAAGTTATTTCACTTAGAATAATGGCCTCCAACTCCATCCAGGTTGCTGCAAATGCCATTATTTCATTCCTTTTTATGGATGAGTAGTAGTTCATGGTATATATATAGAGATATACCACATTTTTTTATCCACTCATTGGTCGATGGGCATTTTGGTTGGTTCCATATTTTTGCAGTTGTGAATTGTGCTGCTACAAACATGCATGTGCATGTGTCTTTTTCATATAATGACTTCTCTTCCTCTGGATAGATACCCAATAGTGAGATTGCTAAAATCGAATGGTAGTACTACTTTTCATTCTCTTTTTTTTTTTTTTTTTTGTTGAGACGGAGTCTCGCTCTGTTGCCCAGGCTGGAGTGCAGTGGCCGGATCTCAGCTCACTGCAAGCTCCGCCTCCCGGGTTTACGCCATTCTCCTGCCTCAGCCTCCCGAGTAGCTGGGACTACAGGCGCCCGCCACCTCGCCCGGCTAGTTTTTTGTATTTTAGTAGAGACGGGGTTTCACCGTGTTAGCCAGGATGATCTCGATCTCCTGACCTCGTGATCCGCCCGTCTCGGCCTCCCAAAGTGCTGGGATTACAGGCTTGAGCCACCGCGCCCAGCCGCCTACTTTTCATTCTTTAAAGAATCTCCATACTGTTTTCCCTAGTGGTTGTACTAATTTACATTCCCACCAACAGTGTAAAAGTGTTCTCTTTTCACCATATGCACTCCAATATCTTTTTATTTTTTTAATTTTTAAATTATGGCCATTCTTGCAGGAGGAAGGTTGTATCTCATTGTGGTTTTAATTTGCATTTCCCTAATGATTAGCGATGTTGAACATTTTTTCATATGTTTGCCGGCCATTTGTACATCTTCTTTTAAGAATTGTCTGTTTGTATCCTTTACTCAGTTTTTGCTGGGATTGTTTGTATTTTTCTTGCTGATTTGTTTGAGTTCCTTATAGATTCTGGATATTAGTCCTTAGTCAGATGTATAGTTGGAAAATGTTTTCTCCCACTCTATGGATTGTCTCTTTACTCTGCTGATTATTTCTTTTGCTGTGCAGAAGCTTTTTAGTTTAATTAGATCCCATTTATTTATTTTTGTTTTTGTTGCATTTGCTTTTGGGTTCTTGGTCATAAATTCTTAAAGCAAATGTCTAGAAGAGTTTTTCCGATGTTATCTTCTAGACCTTTTATGGATTCAGGTCTTAGATTTAAGTCTTTGATCCATCTTGAGTTGATTTTTGCATAAAGTGAGACATGAGGATCTAGTTTCATTCTTCTACTTTGAGGCTTGCCAATTATCCCAGCACCATTTGTTGAGTAGGGTGTCCTTTCTCCACTTTATGTTTTTGTATGCTTTGCTAAAGATCATTGACTATAAAGATTTGACTTTATTTCTGGATTCTCTATTCTGTTCCATTGGTCTAATATGACTATTTTTATACCAGTACTATGCTGTTTGGGTAACTATATCCTTGTAGCATAGTTTGAAGTCAAGTAATGTGTTGCCTTCAGAATTGCTCTTTTTGCTTAGTATCACTTTAAGCCCTCACTCCTGATTAAAATTTTTAGTGTGATACAAATAGAAGCAACTTACTAAAATTGTCAAAGGATATAATACAGAAATACATGACAAACATCTTACTTAAAAGTGAAATATTATAAACATTTATGTTAAAATTATAAACTGAACAGTGCTGCCTGCTAACAATACTTCTATTCCACATTATTTTCTATACCTCTATATCCTAATATTTATTCATGAGAAGACAATAGTATTTTCTGGAGGTGATATAATTGTATATCTAAAATGTCCAAAATAAGTAACTGAAAACTATGAGGACTAATAAATATACTTTAATGATGCACCAGATTGAAACATAAATTCATTGCTTTCCTATCTAAAAGCAATACTCAGAAACAGTAAAAAAAAAATTTATTGACAATTGCATACCAAGAAATAGTATACCTAGAAATAATCTTTAAAAGCAAACAAGAAATATAGACAGGAAATAATATTTTGCTGAAGGACATTTTTAAGAGGAACTGAGAATAGAATACATTACCATCATCTTGAGTGAGAAAACTCAATATTCTAATTGCTCTTAAATAATTCACAAAGTCAATGTAATTCCAATAAAAATCTCATTGAGAATGTATTTGTGTGTCTGTCAAAATTATAAAGTTTATCTAGAAAAGTAAATGTACAAGAGCCAAAATATTTTGGGAAAAGAATAGTTTAGTCAAATTTGATCTACTAGTTATCAAAGCATAGTATTAAAAAAACACTATAAAGTTATAGGAATTAGAACAGTGTGATATTAAGGCTGGTAGAGAAAGATGAATTAGCCAAAGTAGAAATACGTACATAGAACCACGTACATATGAAAATTTAGTACACCATTATGATGGCACTTCATAATAATAGGAAAGGATACAGTATTCAATAAGTGGTATTGTTAGCGGCGGCAGAGATCTGAGTTACACCGAGTTACCAGAGGCGTATTCCTATGGGTCTGTAGCAACTTCAGCCCTTGCCTCCTCAGAAGAAAGAACTTGACTGAAGGACATAAAACAGAAAAAGAGACTAAGGCAAGTTTCAGAGCAGGAGTGGAAGTTTATTAAAAAGGTTTCAGAACAGCAAAGAAAGTAAAGAACCCTTGGAAGAGATCCAAGTGAGTCCCTGAAGGTCAAGAAGAAAAGAGAAACAAAAGAAGCACTTTAAACTTGATCCTGGGACTTTATAGGCTCACCTCTTTCCCATGATTCTTCCCTCACGGTGGGTTTTCTGCATGCGGTGCCTCCTTACCCTTGCGAATTGAGTACATGCAGTATGTTTATGATTTGTATTCATTCCCATCTGAGGCTTTCTTCCTTTTTCCGGCGGAGTGATCCGGAAAGATCATACTTCGCCATTTTTGTCTCTTAATGTGCATGCCCAAGAAGCTGCTTCTCTCGGGGGCCTGCATTCAATTAACATTTTAATGTTAACAGGTGTGGACCATCAGAAAACGGCCTCTCCCTGGCGCCAGCTGCCAATTTATCACTTTTAGAAATGCAATGCAATCATTGCCGAACCATCACCCAACATTTCTAGTGGGTGGTGGGAAGAGCCCTCTCCTACCCCGCTCATGTCTATCTACCTGTAACAGTATTGAAACAACTAGCTACTCATCTGGGGAAAATATTAAGTTTAATCTGTATATTATGCAAGTCATAAAATATCATTCCAAAATGTTTAAAATCTAAAAGTTTTTAAATTAAAACATCTGTGTAGTAAAAAATACTACATCTGTGTAGTTAATTGACCCAAACAGAGGTATGACGTTTGTGCCAGCCTTGGGAAGTAACCTCTAAACCCTTAAAATACCTCCAGTGATTGGCGTGCCTTTGTTATTCATAAGGGGTTCCTCAGACCACACCTGATAATCAGATGACTCATCATGGGCGCCTAGATAGTTTGTGCTAAAGAGTTAACTCAAGATGAGAACTGGCCACACCAGAAAGACGAAGGCCATGATTAAAGGATTGAGGCTTTGAGCCACATGGTATCAAACTGATCACCCCAACAGAAGGGGCTGGAAATTGAGTTCAACCACATGACCAACAATTCAATTATCCCTATGCAAAAATGAAACTTCAATAAAAACTTTAGATATCAAAGCTTGGGTGAACTTTCCTGGTTAGCAACACTCTGCATATTGTCACACACCAGAGCTGGAAGCGGTAACATGATGAAGGAATCCACAGGGAGAAGATAACTAGAAGCTTTGCATTTGGACCCCTCCCAGACATCAGCTATGCACTTCTTTTAGCTGGTTCTAATTTGTAAATTTTTGCTATACTAAAATTGTAATCATAAGTAAAGCACTTTGGGGGCATTCTGTGAGTCTTTCTAGTGAATTATTAAACCTGAGGGTAGCCACAGTAATCCCTGAATATGTAGCTAGTTGGTCAGAAGTAAGGGTGGCCCCAGAGACCCCCAAACTTGCAACTGGCATCTGACATAAGAGCAGTCTTGTGCAGGGCTGTGCCCTTAACATTGATTTTCACAAACATTTTATTGTTATGGTTTGAATATGTCCCCCCAAATTAATGTGTTGGAAACATAATTACCATTGTAACAGTGCTAAGAGATGGGGCCTTTAAGAGGTAATCAGGCCATGAGGGCTCTGCCATCATGAATGAATGAATTCCATTATCACTAGAGTGGGTTAGTTATCATGGGAATTTGGCCCCTAGCTTGCCCTTCTGTCTCCCGCACTCGCTTCTGCTTTACAACACAGATGACCCTTGCCAGATGCTGGCACCATGCTCTTCGACTTCCCAGCCTCCAGAACCATGAGCCAAATAAAATTCTGTCCTTTATAAATCACCCAGTCTGTGGTATTCTGTTACAGCAGCAGAAAATGGACTAAGACAACATCCAAAATAAAATAGAGGTGAATATTTCAATAATATTAGAATATACAAGGCCTTCCTAGCACAACTCAAAACATAGAAACTATAAAGAAAAAGATGGACAAATCTGATAATATAAATATGTAAACTTTCTGTACAAAATAAAGGATACCATAAAACAAAATTAAAAGATAAGAGAGAGATAATGAGAAATATTTGAAACCCATAATAGACAATGAAATGTTATTTATTAAAGGAATTTCCTTAAATCATAGGAAAACGACAACTCATATTTTAAATGGGATTCATAGAACTACAAACATCAAAAAAAAAAACCACACCAAAAAAAGAGACCTCTTCAATCATAATCCAAAATGCAAATTAAGCAGTGAAATATTATTTTTTAGTCTTTAGAATGGCAAAAAATAAACATCCAGTATTCACAAAGACTTGAGCAAAGCAAGAACCTCCTGAACTGGTCAGTGGAAGATACTTTGTTTCAATATTTTTGCTGTTGAAATTTGGCAATATCTGACAACATTTAAATATGGATGTTTTTGAATTTTAGGAATCTATGCCATAAAATCACTCACATTGTAGTGTCCCCTTCCCTTTCAGCTTTCTTTTGTGTCCTGACCAGAAGTCACAGAGTGCCTTGACCATGCTGTGACTCAGCCAGCTGCAGGATTTTTGAACTCAAACTGGGGCCTTGAACATTTCCAGGCACTGATAAAGGTTTCTACGTCGTCGCCCAAAACACTGAAAGAAACTGGTCCTGGCCTTGTACCAAATTCCTTAAACTCTCACACAAACTTCATACCCTGACCCTCTTGCTGTAGACAAACCTAGATAGAACACCTCTTTTCTCTTGATGTCCATCACAAACATTGCTGCAGTACTCTTTAAGTAGGTACCCCTTATCAGCGCTTTGGACTGATTACCCTGGTATTTAGTGCTTGTTTCTTTGGAATCCCAGCCAGCCTCATATCCGGTTTGGGGCATTCTCTTGTGGGAATTCTCCTGCCACCATTTTTGGGGCAATTCCAACTGCATGTTTCGTGGATGAAAACACACATATGCGCCAAAATGTACATGCAAGTATGTTTCTGCGGCAGTTTTAGTTCCAGCAAAAACTAGAAACAACTTATATGCACATGCCGGACACTGTTAAAAAAAATAATAATGGGCTCCATTCACATCCACTCATGAAGAAAACTCTCTAAGACATATTTTGTGTCACAATACAATATGTTTAAACATATTATACTTTTATAAGTCATATACTACACATGTAACATAATTAGGAAAAGCTGTATTAAAAAAAAAAAAACTAAAACAGTTCACCACATTGTGGAGGGTAGTGCAGTTTGGCTTTCTCAGTCACCTTTATGGCCTCATCCTAGTTTAAAAGGTTGAAAAGCTAAACATCACTAGGATTTTGGATACAAATGAGGCTTAGCATATTAGAGGAACTCAACACAAGATTTGGGAGGTGGATCTCAGGCAGGGGCAATTTCCCTGTTCATCCTGACTGTCTATTTTGCTTTTCTTTTTTTGAATTTTATTTTCTGAGACAGGGTCTTGCTCTGACACCCAGACTGGAGTGCAGTGGCGCCATCCTCCTGGGCTCAAACAATCTACTCCTCTCACCCTCCCAAATAGCTGGGACTACAGGCACATGCCACCATGCCCAGCTAATGGTTTTTTTGTTTGTTTGTTTTTTGTTTTTTGTTTTTTGTTTTTGAGAGACAAGGTCTCCCTAGGTTGCCCAGGCTGGTCTCAAACTGCTGAGCTCATGTAATCCTTCCTCCCTAGCCTCCCATAGGGCTGGGATTACAGGCATCAGCAACTATGCCCAGCCTTGGCTGTTTATTTTGGCAAGCAAGGTTATAGAAACAGTTTTTCTTTAGAGATATTCTAGCTTCCTGGTGCTGACATGCAGTTGTGGCAACAGCTGGTATAGTAGTGGATACTTGATTCTGGCTTTCTAATCCATGACTTACAGCCACAGGTGTCCACCTTCCAGCTTTCTGGATGTCAGGAGGCTGTTTCAGTAGTGAGCATGACAGCAGCAGCAACTTTTTGAACTCAGGGTCACATCTACAGTGATGAGTTGTTGAACTCATGTTAGCTCCCCTAGTGAGTCAATTCTAGATCATTCTAGAATCCCAGCCTATACCTTATTCCTATATCCCTTTCAATGATTTCGTAAGCACATAAAGCCCTGTTATGGTTTGAATGCTTATCTCCTCTAAAACTCATGTTGAAATTTAATTGCTATTGTGATGATATTGGGAGGTGGGATGTTGAGAAGGGTATTTAGGTAATGAGGACTCTGTGCTCACAAATGGACCAATGCTATTATCATGGGAGTGGATTTGCCTCCTTTTACTCTTTCTTGGGCAGCATGTGATGTCTTCCATCACGTACAGTGCAACAAGAAGGCTCTCACCAGATGCTAGACCTTGATATTGGACTTTCCAGCCTCCAGAACTATGAGCCATCATTTTTCTGCTCGTTATAAAGTACCCAGTTTCAGGTATTCTGTTACAGCAGCACAAAATGGATTAAGATAGTCTCTGCCTTCAATCTCTCTATGTTTAGAATGCCTAGAGAGTTTTTCATTTTCTTCACTGAATCCTTACTAGGTGAGAATAAGGAAATTGATGCAGAGACCCACATCATTTCACACTAGGAAATTCTCAGGTGTTTCAGTCATGTTTCATTTTGAGATGCAATGCCTTAGGAAGTGAGTGTCTGCCTCAAGTTTCCCAAACATATCTGTAATACAATTTGGTTGGCTTCCTAAATGCCTCCAGACTTGGGGTATCACCTAGAGGCTTGGCAACAAAGATGTCCCTATTGGGTAGCAGGGCCTCTAGTTAGCTATACTAGAGCTTACTAAGTTTACAGGTTTGGGAGGAGTGATGTCAACACAGAATTACTTGAATTACTTATTTGACAAGATTACAATAAATTGCCATCTAAATAATAATTTTTCCAGTTTTAATATAATTTAGGGTTTCCTGGTTTGATAGACAATCACAGAATACATTATGGTCAAATTTCCACAGTTCACATATAAGTTAACAACTAAGTATAAAACATTATGCCTTTAAAAGAACTCAGAAATCCTAACTTGCATTCTAGTGCTTTTTTTTCACCCTGACACTGTGTAATAGACATATGATGACTTTATTTGCCCAATATCCTTTTTCCCTTATTTTGGTAACAACATCTCAGTGTTCCATCAGGAAGCTATGCCTCCCCCACCCTCAGTGCAGAGTGAGCAGGCCAGTCACTGAGCCCATACTCGTAAGCCCAATGACTGGCTTCAAATGGGTACATAACCATTTTGGTCCAATTAGACTCCCTTTCAGTATTGTAATTGGAAAGTCTGGGAAAGAGAATCTTTCTTTTCACTGGGGGTAACTACCCTGGAGCTGCTGCGGAGGAGATTCTACCCAGGAGTGAAGCCACACAGACCTGAGAGACAAGGATCCTGGAGGCATTTTGAGGACCAGGACCTCTTCATGCTTTGCAACTTCATGAAGCAGTAAACTTCCTTTTCTGCTCAGGCCAGTTTGAGTTGAGTTTCTTTCACTTGTGGCCAAAAATCCTGACAATTGCCCTGAAAATTATAAAATGTCTTATTAAAAAAAAAAAATTCTTCTTGGCCTGGCACAGTGGCTCATGCTTATAATCCCAGCACTGCGGGGGACCAAGGCAGGAGGATCACTTGAGGTCAGGAGTTTGAAACCAGCCTGACCAACATGGTGAAACCTCGCCTCTATTAAAAATGCAAAAATTAGCCTGGTGTGGTGGCGTACACCTGTAGTCCCAGTTACTCGAGAGGCTGGGGGAGGAGAATCGCTTGAACCCAGAAGGTGAAGGTTGCTGTGATTTGAGATTGCACCACCGCACTCCAGCCTGGGTGAAAGAGTGAGACTCTGTCTCGAAAAAGAAAAATAAAATTCTACTTGACCACCTACTATTGGGTATTTATAATTCAAAAAGAAATGAGGCAGCCAGTTCTTACTCCTGCTTCAGAGATTCGGTCTTACAGAGGAGACATATAGGTTTTTTGGGTTTTTGTTTTGTTTTTTGTTTGTTTGTTTTTTGTTTTTTTGAGACAGTGTTGCTCTGTCACCTAGACTGGAGTGCAGAGGCACAATCTTGGCTCACTGCAACCTCTACTTTTTGGGTTCCAGCGATTCTCCTGCCTCAGCCTCCTGAGTAGCTGGGATTACAGGCACGTGCCACCAAGCCCAGCTAATTTGTTTTGTATTTTTTAGTAGAGACCAGGGTTTCACCATGTTGGTCAGGCTAGTCTTGAACTCCTGACCTCATGATCCGCCCACCTCAGCCTCCCAAAGTGTTGAGATTACAGGCGTGAGCCACCACGCCCAGCTGGTTTTGTTTTTCAATGTAATACAATGAGGGAAGTCACACGGGTCAAAAGAGCTCTTGACGCAGAGATGGGACAAACTAAATCAGCTTGGAGGTTGGTCAAGGTCTTCATAGGGTTTCCCCCAAATAAGGAAGAAAATGAAATCAAGACACTTCAAGTGGAGGATTTTCAGGTCAAGAATGGCAACTTGTTTTGCGGGGCTGAAGTGCACAGGACACTGGAATGAAAACCAGGAGAGGAGCTGGAAAGGCAGATGGGAGCCAGCATGCAAATTTCGTTACTGTGACAGGGTAAGGAAATTAGATTTTCATCCTGGAGACACTGTGTTGAGATTTTGAAGGATTTTTAAAGGATAGTGTTATGATTGGATTTGCACTTTAGAAAGATAATTCTCGTACTGTGGAGAACAGATCACAACGTGGGACCACTAGGAGCTTGTGGCCACCATATTTAGGAGTCTATGTCTGCAGTAGTTTTCCACATGAGGAATAATATTAATAGATGCTTCATCAAGGTGCAAAGGAACCTGGGATCTATTTAGCAAGACTCAGAGACTTAAAGAGTAATTACACATAATGGACCAGAAGGGCAAGGGCAGTGGAGAGTTAAGATTTCTATCGTGAGAGGCTGGACACAAGAGAGGAACAGCTTTGAAAAGGAAAGTAATGAATGGCTTGGGACATAATAAATTGGAGGTGTTAGAGATACATCAAGGATAGAAGACAAAGATCAGCAACAAAAAAGATGGGGTAATTATAATCAGAGAGGCAATAAATAACTACTGAGATAACATACAAGCCTCAGTTAAAAAAAAAAAAAAAAAAAATTAATTCCAGACCAGGTGCAGGAGCTCATGCCTATAATCCCAGGACTTTGGGAGAAAAAGGTGGGAGGATACCTTGAGGTCTAGATTACCCTGGGCAACATAGCAAGACTCTACCTCTACAAAAAAAATTTAAAAATTAGCCAGGCAGGTTAACACATACCTGGAGTCCAAACCACTCAGGAGGCTTAGGTGGGAGGATTGCTTGAGCCCAGGAGTTCGAGGTTACAGTGAGTGAGCTATGATGGTACCACTGCACTTAAGCCTGAGAGAAAAAGTGAGACCCTATCTCTAAACTTAAAAATCTTAATTCCACCATGTTTTAACTGTGGAATCTGTTTGAGATTTTTCTCATGTGTATAATGGGAATAATATCACTTCTCAGAATTGTTGAATGAACAATATGAGACCACACATGGAGAACAGCTATACACTTCATGACACAAGAAATAAACCCTAAATAAATGCTAGTATCTTTCCTTCCTCCTACTGGCTCTTGCTCCCTGAAATTTTACAGCTAACCTATGTGGCCATAGGAGTGAGGTAATGACCATTGCTTGGATACATCTACTCTGCTGTATTTGAGAGAAAAGTACAGTGTAGTGGTTAAGAGCAAGACCTATAGTTCAGACATTTAATCACAAAGACTAGGGCAACCTTGCCTGTTCTTTACAGTCACATAAATATGCCACACGTTTAACACAACTGCATAAATTCAATATATTCTGAAGGAAGAAAAGGTAGATTATAATCACATATTCCCATATGTGGGTTTAAAGAGGAATGCTGACTTTACCAGTAAACCACCTTGTCTTCTGGCCCATCAACTGAAGTTTTTGTATTCCTGTCAATGAGCCTTTAGCTCTTATAATTGGTAAATTTAATAAGTATTTTATTGACTATGAACAGGAAGTTGATTCTTAAGGAAAGAAATATTAAAGATTGATCTTGCAACTTTCCATTGTGTTACATGATGGTTGGTTTCATATTAAGAAACAAGTTGCAGATTTTTTTTCAGAATAATAATCAATATCAGTGTATGATGTTTATGGGTATTTCTTGAGAACATGGAAAATTTTATCTGAAATCAGTGAGCTCTCTTGGTGTTTCTTATTTTCCACTTTTTCCTGACCAGTTACTAAAATTGCTTGAAATGTCATATAAAGACAAAGAATTCAGGCATGCAATGAATATTGACTTGTGTATTTTTCACTAACATTTGCTGACCTCTTAGGTCAATATGTTTTGAAGTTTACTTAACAAGTCAATATGACTTATTTCAGCTGAGATTTAGATTGTTTTAAATTGTCAGAATTGTTTCTTGTTTACTAATACAAAATCACTGCCAGCGTATAATAAAATATATGTTAAAAACTAGTTCTTTTGAGAATTAGAAATGTCCTGCAAGATTATGTTATTTTTCCAAATAATATAAGCAAATTGAAAATGACCCTTTGTCTTTCTCTCTTTCATTTCATGTGCCCTTATTTCCTTTAAAGAGCTCTAATGTCTAGAAAGCTATACAAACAATTAAGCTAAATCATTTTGTAAGCGGTTCTATGAAATGCAAGAGTGATTTTTTTCTTAAAGTCCAAATGTGTAACTCAGCTTACATGAGCATATAAGCATATTTTGCTTAAATTACATTTCCATCTGACAATATTAATTTCATCAAGGAAGCTTAGTATAAAATTAATTATAGCTATCATTTATGTTATTTCATCTTCTCCTTCCATTGAAGCTTCAATGAGAATTCATCAACTGAAGGGCATGATTCACATTTTAACAACAATAATAAAGAAAATAACCAAAACTACATTTTTCCCCCTCCTACTAGAATTCCGTGACTAAAGACCTATCTCTTAATGTCATCTGAAATGTAATAATGTATTTTGAGGTTCAGAGGAAATGCTTCCAGTGGATATAATGAGAGCTCTTCTAGTCATATTCTCCTGCTGACATAGAACATTTCAGTTTCATTGACTTTGGCGAATAACCTCCTGTGATTGTTTAAGAAACAAGTTTCAAGAAGGAATCTGTACAAGTATTCAAATGCCATACTGTTAAACATGCAGACAAGGACACCAGCTTTTATTCACTCACCAATTCCAGAACATCAAGATTTACATAGAAAATAACCTCAGCTGGGCACCGTGGCTCATGTCTATAATCATAACGCTTTGGAGGCTGAGGCAGGAGGATCACTTGAGGCCAGGAGCATGAAACCAACCTGGAAAATAGAGCAAGACCCTGTCTCTACAAAAAAATTTGCCAGGCAAGGCGGTACACACCTGTGGCTCTGGCTACTCAGGAAGCTGAGTATATTGCTTGAGCTGAGGAGGTAGAGGTTGCAGTGAGACATGATTGCGCCACTGTGCTCCAGCCTGGGCAACAGAGCAAAACCAGGAAGGAAGGAAGGAAGGAAGGAAGGAAGGAAGGAAGGAAGGAAGGAAGGAAG
>NW_016805896.1:7428793-7431081 GCF_001698545.2 Rhinopithecus bieti
CACCTCAGGCTGGGCCAGTGGTTCATGCCTGTAATACACACCTCAGGCTGGGCCAGTGGTTCATGCCTGTAATACACACCTCAGCCTGGGCCAGTGGTTCATGCCTATAATCCCAGCATTTTGGGAGGCCAAAGCCAGGAGTTTGAAACCAGCCAGAGTAACATAGTGAGACTCTGTCTCCATCAGATATTGAAAAGTTAGCTGGGCATGATGGCACATGCCTGTAGTCCCAGCTACACAGGAGGCTGAGGCAGGAGGATCACTTGAGCCCAGAAGGTTGAGGCTGCAGTGAGCTATGACTGTGCTACTGCACTCCACCCTGGGCAATAGAGTGAGACTGTTTCAAAAAAAAAAATACACATTTCTGATATCCAACAAAGTGAGAAGATCCCTGAAAAAGACAAAGACTTTCTGAAGTGTACAGAGTATGGATAATTATGTTAGAAATCAATTTTCATATCTTCAACTTTATTTGTACATCTTCCTAGAACTCACCTGCCTGAGAACCTGGAGGAGAATTAGCCTGTTTCTCTTTCATTCCTTCCCCTGCACAGCTGTTCGGTACTGTAGGGTTTCCCCTTCAGGAATAAAAGACTCACCTCTCACACACTGTGAACTGAATTATGGTGTAAAAACTTCCAGGATGACACAGAACGGGACATTCCAAACACTGGTATAGGTGAAGCCTCCCTCGGCCATCATGTTCATTCTGCTGGAGAATGGGGAGGCAGAAGTGAAGACTATTTCCTTTAACCTTACCTCTTCCACCCCCTAATTATGGTCAAAGAATGAAGCACTTCTGAGAGAGGAGCCTGGGAAGGCAAAGCAACAAATGTGGGTAAAAATGGAAAGAGTGTCACTCTTATTCCATCGAGGTGACAACACCCAGCAAGATTCCAGGCCTTTTCTATGTATCTCACAATAGGAGTTGTTTGTAAAAAACAAAACAGAGTGTGCTGAGAAACACCAATTTGCTGCAAAGCCAGTTTTTCTGCATTTTCACCATTTTCAGTAATAACAGTTTAGTGTCAAGATCTATAGATGAGACACTTACTGCATCCTATTGTCTACCTTTTAGGCCCACCTTTGCATGCCAGCCAACCAACTGCATTCCGGGGTAACCTCATTATCTAAACTCATCTTCTACCCCAGTGCCGTTCTGCTGCTGCCATGTGGGATGCCACATTTGATGTTTGCATAAACCTGGAAGTGGGGTAGAATTAATATCTCATGAGGTGACCCTTGACCAATAGTAACAAGACCCAAAGGCTAAATACTCCTCTAATACATCCCTTGGGTGGGCAATTTTGAGGCGTATCTGACACGGTTCCTCAAAGAGTCCCTAAGAGAATTGAACTGCAGTTGCCCACAGTGGTGACCCAACTCAGAAACATTCCCCTTTAATTAGCTTTTCCTTCTTCTTTCTTTCAACCCTTCCTATCTCCCACTCCCATTCCTTGGGAATCAGTTCTCAAAATAAGCCATCTGCATGCAATACCTTGTCTCAGGCTCTGCTGTTGGGGGGAACCCAGGCCAGGGTGTCTTCGTTGCATATTTTGCATGATTTCAGAAGAAAAGGTCAAAATTTCCGTTATCACTTCTGTAGAAGGACAGTATAACTTTGAGTATAAAGAATATATGGTAATAGGTAAGTTAATGTCTTTTTTTAATATTATTCACACAGGTAGAAGAAACATTTTATTAACCTTTGCCAAAGCATTATTAGATGCTATAGGCCAGGTGCGGTGGCTTGCACTTGTAATTCTGGCACTGTGGCAGGCTGAGGCAGGTGGATCACCTGAAGTCAGGAGTTTGAGACCAGCCTGGCCAACATGGTGAGATCCCATCTCTACTAAAAATACAAAATTAGCTGGGCATGGTGGCACGTGCCTGTAATCCCAGCTACTCAGGAGGCTGAGGCAGGAGAATTGCTTGAACCCAGGAGGCAGAGGTTGCAGTGAGGTGAGATCACACCATTGCACTCCAGCCTGGGCAACAAGAGTGAAACTCTGTCTCAAAAAAAAAATTGATTAGATGCTACAAACAAGTATTCATTTTTCATTTGGGCACAAGTCTCCCATTTGCCTGCATTTGTCAACTACTTCCATGCATATATAATCCACAGACTTCAGAGTTTAAGATTAAAATAAAAGGATTATGTTATAGGCATCTATCGTAAATCATGTACTGAGAGCAATATTTAATTCATCTTTTAATTTAGTGCATCTTTTAATTTAAAACATCTTTTATAAGCCCTATAATTAATAATGGTCTACAGTTTTATGTCA
>NW_016805896.1:7433184-7439595 GCF_001698545.2 Rhinopithecus bieti
ATAATATTAGAATTTATATATAATTATCAGGTGTCATGACTTTTAAAGACTTTTGAAATAACTTCCTAGATAATTGAAATTTGGCATTAATATATAGATCTCTGCTAAAAAAAAAAATGGGTACATTCCTAAAGTACAAAGCATCCAATTTATGGAGTTATTTTTACCCCAGTTTTATGTCATTTTAGCACCATAAACAAGGGTTTCTAAGTTAAAGACTAATGGGAATAATAGCTAATAAGTTGTATTAAAGTCTTCCTAGATATTGGGAAATTAAATGATTTGCAAAATCAGAGGGTTTCCAATGCTTGCATTTTACAAAATTACATGAGGTCATCAGCTGCCAAATAATTAAAAATATTTTTGATTATGGATTACTATATTGTTCTGGCATACAACTTAGAACAACTTCAAATAACTGAATGATAGTCCTATCTCAAAACTTTTTCCATTCCACCAACTTTTGCCAGCAAGTTTTCTCAGGACCCACCCCTAGGTTAAGAAAGAAAGGGAAAAAGAGAGGGAGGAAGAAGGATGGAGGAGATGGGGAGGGACAGAAGGAGGAGAAAACTGAAGGTGAATTCTGTCCCTTTATAGAGATAAGAAATATTCATCTGTAGATTGGCAAACTGATGGGGGGAAACGCCATCTTTATCTATTTCAATAGGAGATGCATTTTTCAATAAACTTTACACTTTATATTTTATAATTATGAATTTTGCAATACATGTATATGCTTTTGATGAAGTCTATACAAGTAATTTTGTAGACAATTCAGCACATTAAAAACTGCTAGCAGTTACAGACTCATCAAGGGTAGTAACAGCTCTTATTGAAATGTGCAGGCATACTTTTATTGCCATAGCAGTGTGCTTCTAGGAAGCAATTTTAGCAATCCAGGCTTGAGATGATTAGGTCGCAGACTGATGTGACTTTAGATGTAGAAAGGAAGGAGCAAAGCTCAGATATTTTTAAAAAGATTCTAAAGGCACGATGACTTACAGGATGTGGGAGATGAGATTAAAGAAGGTATCAAAGAAGACTCAGGAATTTTGACTCTGGGTTCCTGGGAGAATTGTGATTTTTAGTGACCTGATAATGATTAGGCCACTGCTTTTGTGAAGCTAAGGCTTGTGAGGGTAAGTCAAAACTAGTGTTCCACAGGTCTTAAAAATGCAGAAGGTAGGATAGCAGGGGGCGTGTAGTCAGAGTTTCATATCACCTGGCATCTTTACTTTTTTTTTTTAAATATTTCAGCAATCTTGGACCAAATTAGGCAAGCTTGGACCTTGCAGCTAGGCTCCATCTATATATAATGGTCATCTCTATTTAGATTATTAGTGGCCTCTGACATCATTTTAATTTGAAGAAGTCATTATGATTTTATTCTTGTTTTTCACGACACTCATTGACTAAAAGCTTAAGCACCAACTGTGCCCACTTTTCTCAGGAATCCTGCGGCTTCACTGTTCTAAAGAGAAGGTACCAATTTTGCTAAATCTGCTCAACTATTCTGTATAAAGCCATTCCCCAAGAGTTAAAATGCTAAATCACAAGCACTTCCTTGCTTTCAGACATGACTCGTTCTTCAACTCCAGACCTGAGGGGTTGATGCTTTTTTACAAAATTTAATGCTTTTCAAAATGCATTTTTTAGAGCTGTGCACATCTCTCTGTAATTACATGCCACATGACTCAAGTTTGAGATGCATGTTTTTCTTCTCCCCAGTGACGTCTGCTATAACCAACTTCTCAACCTTGTCTTATTGTTAAACATTTATTTTAAGTGACACCAACAGCATTTTAATTTCACTTGAACAGATGTCAAAATTAAAACAATAAGATGGGCTGGTTCACTTCAGCTGCTGCAGTGCCATGTTGTGTATGAGTCCATTCTCACACTGCTATAAATAACTACCTGAGTCTGGGTAATTCATGAAGACAAGAGGTCTAATTGACTCACAGTTCTGCAGGCTGTACAGAAAGCACGGCTAGGAGGCCTCAGGAAACTTACAGTCAGGTGTAAGGTGAAGGGGAAGAAAGCACCTTCTTCACAGGGTGGCAAGAGAAAGAAAGAGTGAAGGGGGACGTGTCACACACTTTTAAACCATCAGATCTCGTGAGAACTCACTCACTATCACGAGCAGAGCAAAGAGGAAATCCACCCCCATGATCCAATCATCTCCCACCAGGCCCCTCCTCCAACACATGGGGATTACAAGTCAACATGAGATGTGGGTGGGGATACAGAGCCAAACCATATCATTGTTGTTTTAAGAAAACTACATTGCATGGCTCATGTAATGGTCCATATTTTCATCTGCTTTTAATAGTCTTTTCCACATTGCAAGTTCTATTTCATAAATTTGTCTACTCAACAATAGGTTAATATTCCTGCCATCATTTGTTTACTGACTTTACTGTATAAATCATTACATGTTGACCAATGAAATTATGCTTACTTCTGCCTCTACCAAACTTCAAATATTATGATTCTTGAAGCATATGGCAACCAGAAATATTATTTTGCTTTTTTTAATTTCAAATGGCTCCCCCCAAAAATAATTTTTCCATTCTTTGTTAACAGTGCCTCAAATGGCTGTTTTCTTCTGCTTCTCTTTCCCATTCCCTGTAATCATGCTTTGTCTTCCTCATTCTACTTCATTTAGCTAACTGCAACTCCACCTATATTTCTTCTAACATCTGGTGTAACTTCATTCCTCTCCCATTACCATGTATATTTTTCCTTTTCACTTATCTCCTTCAAGAAGGGAGAAAGAGGTAGGATGGGTAAGGGAGGGAGGGAGAGAAAGAAAGAGGGCAGGCACCTACAATGAACATTGACAATTCTGCATTCCTCTTCATGCTTGGACCACTCGAAGGCCCATTCAGCTGTATGCCCTTCAAATAAATTGTGCCTTATTTAGCCAAAGGCATTTACTGATGACATCCATCCACACACATATTTCTCTCTTCATTATTGTTACAGGAGTGAGTTATGCCTTCCTGTGCATTCTACTAGAACTAATAGAAAGGTGATATTAAAAATTATTACTTTTACCCTAAGCAAGTCAATCTTTCATGAGGTCTAGAGTAGGCTAAACTCCTACATGTAAAGAATAAAGCCATGCATGCCTTTGCCAGTACTGCAGAATAGTTTCTTGGGTTTTCAGTATTGCTTTAGGAATGTGGAAGCAGTGAAGTCGCAATATCTGAAACTCCATCATTTATACAGATAGCTCATTTCAAGATTGTTTTTAAAAACCTTGACTTCCAAAGTCACTTCTATGGAGCTTATTGAAAATGATCATTTAAATTTAGTTTTTAACAAAGAAAAAAATCTTTGACTTTATAATACATTTCTAATATCATTAAAATTTTATCAGAAATTTTAAATTTGCTTTTAACATATCATTCTAACATGTCATTTTAACAGTGACAATTTTTTAGAGCATTAAATTTATTCTCTATTTCCGTGACTCTTTTTTATACTAAGAATCATACAATCTTAAACACTCTTGGTAACTCATTCTATTTCTTTCTCATTGGAGATCAAGAGAATTAATTTGTCTAGAAGCCAAAGACATTCATAGAGTTGATGAATTTTCAAGGATATATGTGCAAAGGCCAATCCTGCAAAATTATAAAATATTCACACTTCATCTTGAAATATGCAAACTTTGTACTTTGGCCTGTTGGTTTTGAACATTTTTCCCAACTTTAAAATGATCCTTTTTTCATCTGCCAAGCATCCACTAACTTCATGCTCACTCTGTTGTAACTGCCTTTTGGAAGAAAATTTGAGACTAATTCTCATTGGACTGTAATTATTGTTTTCCAGGTGGGGATGTAAGGCCAGGAGCTGCTCCAGCTAAATTGAAGATAAGTCTTTAAGCTAAAAGATTCAATCTTCTACATAGGAATTTCAGAGTGCTGTTGGAACAAGATGTGTCAATGTGAAGATCTCCAGCTGTTAAGGTTCACTAGGCTCTCATGCCAGCCTATATTTTCTGGGCCCTTATCCTGTGGTACAAGCTAGGCCCTCCTACTTGGGGTCCTGCCACTTCTCACGAAGAGGACTTACCCAGCATTCTTTGTGCCTTTAGATAAAACCGCTACCATTCTATCACTTTGGAGATTTGAAATTACAAAGAAACTATTCATGAGACTTTCTCCTTTCACTGGAAAAGTAGGCCCTGGCCTTAGTGAAGATAAACCTAATGTGGGAGGTGGGGAGGTGAGAGCCAAGTTACAATAAAGTAAGATAAAGGTTTTAAAGAGAGGATATTGGTATCCTCTAAAAACAGAAAAGGAGCACTAATCCAGGAATAGGAGGTCAAGGAGGGCTTCCTGGCAGAGGAAGCTCAGCTGAGCCCCAAAGACCAATCGGGATTAGCCAGGCAAGGAGGGTCACAAATATAGTGAGAAGAGTAGGGATGCAAAGGCTCTGACGTGAAAGTGACTATGTTTTACTTGAACAGCCACTTCCAAAATAGAGAGTCAATGGCACAGGAAAAGGGAGAGAAGGGAGCTGGATGGGAAATCAAGGCTCAGGTCCTGGATGACTCTGTAAGTCATTTTAAGGAATTTAAACTTAACCCTAAGACAACAGGAAACAATTGTAGGGTTTTCAACAGAAAAACGTCATGCAAGTTTATATTCTAGAAAGTCTTTCCTGGCAGCAGTGTGAAGACTGGATTAAAGATGGGCAAAACTAGAGTCAGGAAGACCAGTTAGAAGGCGGCTGCAGCAATAACTCAAGCCAGCAATACTGAAGGCCTGAGCCAAGATAAGAAAGGCTGAAGTGAAGAGCAAATAGCCGCAAGCATTCCTAGATAGTAGGAGCCATAGGACTTGGTCATTGAGTGGACAAGGTGGTGGTCAGGAAGAGAAACCAGCATTCCTAGATAGTAGGAGCCACAGGACTTGGTAATTGAGCTGATGAGGTGGTGGTCAGGAAGAGAAGTGCCAGCAATGACAAAGGAATGAAGGGGGTATCATACCCGGATAAGGGCTTTCAGAGGGGCAATAATGAGTTCACTTTGGGTCATGTTATGTTTGAGATTCCTGAAGAAAGCCTGCTGCAATGCACTACCTAACCCCAGGGGGATGCCAGTCACATAGACTACCATGAGAATGGCCCCCCATGGAAGGACAGGGACAAAACTGTGTCAATGTATATGGTGGCTCTGGCTGGAGCTCAGGAGAGAGATTCTTGTTGGAGATGAGGACTTAAGGGTCATCAGCATGTAGATAGTATTTGAAGCTCAAGAGTAAATGAATTTCTCCTGCCCCTCAAAGAGAGAATGTAAAGTAGGAGGGTCAAGAACCTAAAGAAACCATGATATTTACTGAACAGATGAAAAAAGAGAAACTCACAGACAAAAGTGAGAAAGAAGAATCAGTAGGAAGAGAGAAGGCAAAGAAAAGTAGTCACCAACACCAAGGGAAGAGGTACTTGCAGTTTAGGTAAATTGCCACCAGGTGGAGTGTGGTCTCTGAGTAAGAGTCTCTTCTCAAAATCAGCTGCTAGGGTGTTGGGTTGGCAAACAGAGTCGCACACCCTATAGGTCACGTGGTTCCTGACTCTTAATAGACCCATAAAAAATGGAGGAACAAGAGTTTCATGTAATAATGTAGAGAAAAAGAGCATTGATAGAGGAACAAAACTAGGTTCTAGTCTCACCTTTGCTACTCTCTAGCAAGAAAACCTTAAGTAAATCTCTTTCTCTCCCTGTCCTCAGTTTCTACATATTCAATATAAAAAGTTTGGATTAGGTGTTTTAAAGCCCTTCCAACTATAATATTACAAGGAGAAAATAACAGGCCGGACGCAGTGGCTCACGCCTGTAATCCCACCACTTTGGGAGGCTGAGGCGGGTGGATCACCTGAGGTCAGGAGTTGGAGACCAGCTTGACCAACATGGTGGAATCCCGTCTCTACTAAAAAATGCAAAAATTAGCCAGGCGTGGTGGCATACGCCTGTAGTCCCAGCTACTCGGGAGGCTGAGGCATGAGAATGGCTTGAACCTGGGAGACAGAGGTTGCAGTGAGCCGAGATCACGCCATTGCACTCCAGCCTGGACGACAGAGCAAGACTCTGCCTCAAAAAAGAAAAAGAGGGGGGCGGAGCAAGATGGCCGAATAGGAACAGCTCCAGTCTCCAACTCCCAGCGCGAGCGACACAGAAGACCGGTGACTTCTGCATTTTCAACTGAGGTACTGGGGTCATCTCACTAGGGAGTGCCGGACAATCGGTGCTGGTCAGCTGCTGCAGCCTGACCAGCGAGAGCTGAAGCAGGGCGAGGCATCGCCTCACCTGGAAGCGCAAGGGGGAAGGGGATCCGTTTTCCTAGCCAGGGGAACTGAGACACACAACACCTGGAAAATCGGGTAACTCCCACCCCAATA
>NW_016805896.1:7440612-7456532 GCF_001698545.2 Rhinopithecus bieti
TGCATATGTACCCTAGAACTTAAAGTATAATAAAATTAAAAAAAAAGAAAAAAAAAAAGAAAAGAAAACAAAACGAAAAGAAAATAACAATGACAAACACATATACAGCACATATCTGGGTCTGATACTATGTTGGGAGCTAGAGATGAAAAGAAAAAAAAAAAGAATAGAACAAAGTCAATTCCTGCCATTACAGGTCTAATACACTAGCAGGTTAGATACACTTGTAAGCTCAGAGTCACAGCAGTGTGGCAAGCGCTGTAATGGTTGTACACGCTGCTATGGAAGCACAGAGAAGAAGCTAACTGCTCTCAAGTCTTCACGGAGTAGGTGACCCTCGAATGAACTTTAATCATGAGTAGAAGTCTTCAAGAGATCATGGTGAAAGGAATCTTACCCAGAAGATATAGGCTGTGCAAAGGCCTGGAGGTATGTGACAACTCTATGTCTTCAGTTCAATATGGCTAAAATAGAAGCACACGGAGGGACATAGATGCAACTGGAAAAGTGGACATGGATCAGAGAGGTCACTACAGGTCTTAGGTATTATAGTACATGTGTATGTTTAAACCTTATTTAGTTAACAAACATTTCTGTAGAGATAGCTGTACACTCCAAGTACTGTTTTAAGTGCATTATAAGTATTAATTCATTTAAACCTTGCAAAAATCCTACACAATATATACTACCATCAGCCCCTATTTTACAGTGAAGAAACTGACACAGAGATTAAGTAACTAACCCTTGTATAAACATAAGCCTATCAGGTGATGGAGTTGGGGTTCCAGCCCAGGCTGTCTAGCTCCCAAGCTCCTGTTCCTAGCAATGCCATATGCTATCAGAGGAAAGAGTCAATTAAATTTAACTGGGAATAACAGCATCTAATTTACATGTTAGAAAAGTCAACCAGCAGAGGTGCAAAGGCTGAAGTAGAAAGAATGACACGCGGGGGAGGGGGTGGGACTCTGTTACAGTATCTCAGGTAAAAGACAACATGTGCTCAGACAAAGCAGTGGAAATTTTGAAAAGGAAGAGACTTACAAAGTGTTTAACAAGTATTCTTTCTGGGCCTGGTGACCAACTGAATGGGAAAGAAAAAGAGCAGGCCGGGCGCGGTGGCTCAAGCCTGTAATCCCAGCACTTTGGGAGGCCGAGACGGGCGGATCACGAGGTCAGGAGATCAAGACCATCCTGGCTAACACGGTGAAACCCCGTCTCTACTTAAAAAAAAAAATACAAAAAACTAGCTGGGCGTGGTGGCTGGCGCCTGTAGTCCCAGCTACTCGGGAGGCTGAGGCGGGAGAATGGCGTAAACCCGAGAGGCGGAGCTTGCAGTGAGCTGAGATCATGCCACTGCACTCCAGCCTGGGCGACAGAGCGAGACGCCGTCTCAAAAAAAAAAAAAAAAAAAAAAAAAAAAAAGAGAAATCTAAAATAACACCCAGATTTCTGACTTAGAGTACTGGGCAAATGAGCACATATCACATATGTGACTAACTGAAATTGAGAATAGAAGCATTTTGAGCATATTGAGTTCAATATATAATAGATCATTAAAAATGTAGGGTCTGGGACTCAGGAGGAACGCCTGGATATTGACTTGGGACTTATTAACATGAATGGTGGGCCGGGAGCAGTGGCTCACACCTGTAATCCCAGCACTTTGGGAGGCTGAGGTGGGTGGATCACCTGAGGTCAAGAGTTCGAGACCAGCCAACATGGCGAAACCCCCGTCTCTAGTAAAAATTTAAAAAAAAAAATTAGTGTGGTGTCGCATGCCTGTAATCCCAGGTATTCTGGAAGCTAAGGCATGAGAATCGCTTGAACCCGGGCGGCAGAGGTTAGCGAGGTTGGCAGTGAGCCGAGATTGTGCCACTGCACTCCAGCCTCAGTGACAAAGCAAGACTCCATCTCAATAAAATAAAAAAAAAATAAAGATAAAGTGAATGGTGGTTGAAGCAATAGAAATGAGTAAGGTCATCAGGAGAGAATGGGTAGAAAAAGAAAGCTAAAATCAGAACCTTAATGTTGAACAAGCAAAAGAAAAAAAAATAGGGATGAGGCTATGTAAGACAGGAGGAAAGCCAGGTAAGAATGGTACCACATTTTCATTATTGAATTTTGTGATTGTTGTTTCTAAGAGATGACTTGAAGTTGTGTGATAGAATAGAGGTATAAGATATGACATCACATGTCTACAACTTTATAAGTTCTTTGTGGGCAGGAATCATATTCAATTCATTTGTATTTCTCCATACCTACAATAAAACAGATCCTTGATAAATACTTGCTAGATAAATAAATCTTCTTAATTTGTAGGCTTTGACATTCTAACAGGTTTAACCTTTTCTCACTTCTCTTGGATACCCACACCACCTTGGCAAAAGATCTCATCCAGTATTCCAAAAGATGAACAGTATATCAATTTGGTATGTCAAATACTTATTCTTAAATGTGCCCAAAAATGAATACATTAACTGTGGGTCTAAATTCTGGATCACTCCCTTAAAAAAGGCATAAGGCATCTCACCACCCTTTCTTATGCCAAATTCAGGCAGTAAGCTTTGCAAAAACTATGGGCTCTGGAGTCAGGCAAATCTGATTTCAGCCCACAGCTCTGGCAGGCCCAGTTCTCTGACTTTGGGCAAGTCACTTGATCTTGCTAGGCGTTGGTTTTCTCAGCTGCAAAATGGTGATATTATATACAGCATAGGGCTGCTAGGAGGATGAGATACACAAAGTCCCTAGAGCGGTTCCTGTCCTAAAGTAGATGCTCAGTAAGTATTAGACCCTTTCTCCTCTTTGGCAGTATAGCAACTGAATCATATTCACTGAAAAAAGAATTGAATTTGTCAGAAATGCTACCCAGAAGCTAAAGGCTTCCTCTGAGGCTTTACTCCTGCAACGTCATCAAAAGCCACCAGGTGGTGGTGGTGCCTGTTAGGGGACCCTAGGTCAGGCATCCTTCCCAGCAGGGTAATTACCTTCTCAGTGCTTAGCATGGAATTCTATGTCTCATATGCTTCTTTCCATAGTATTTTATATATAACCTTACTAAAATAGCAGCCTCTACAGATTAAACACAAACCACCCCCACATGTGCATATTAATGATAATATATACAATTTGAAATAAGATTAAATGAAAAAGAAATACTTATGTACATGTCACATAACTTCCTGATTCCCTTAAATGGTTTTTAATTATTTTTTGACTTAATCTAACCTTGATTTTAATTCCCTCACATTACTTGTGATTCATTCTCATATTGGCAAAAGGCTAATAGCTTTTGGACTGTGCTTAACCTTAGAATTTGGCAAAACACTATGGAAAAAGCCCTTTGTCCTTTTCACCTGCTGGGAGATTAAACCCCTAATTAGCAGGCTTAGATGAGAGCCACTTCAGCCAGTACTTAAGAAAATCTTGGCCTTTGTCTGCCATTTCAGAGCTCAGCTGTCTTGGTGCTTCCTGTATTTATCCACGCTGAAATAGGAAATTGCTCACTGGTCTCTCCAAGCCCCATGACCGTTGACTTCTAATCAAAACCCGGTTCCCAGAGGTCCCCTGGCTCCTAAAAGGGCACCCTGATTCTCCATGCTTGCTAACAAAGCCACTCCACAAGACCACTCTGCTTTCTTTTGAATGCTGCTGTAGAGTCAGGTTTGGGTTGCTTTGTGTCCTGCAGTTCTTGGTACCCTGTGCCCATTTAAGCCCTCCACTTATAGATGTCAAGCATGCTTCCTAAACTTTTAAGCAATATTGAGTGCTAAAAACAAGTAATTTTTTTTTTATTAAGGTGTCGTTGTCTATAGGGCTGTCAAACTGCTCTGTGTGATGCTATAATGGTGGACACATGTCATTAAATATTTGTCTAAATCCATAGAACGTACAACAGCAAAAGTGGACCCTAATGTAAACTATGGACTCTGGGTGACAATGCGCCAATCAATGAATGTAGGTTCATCCGTTGTAACAAATGCATCACCCTGGTGGGGATGTTGATAGAGGGTGAGACTGTGCAGGGACAGGGGAATAAAGGTACTTTCTCTGTACTTTCCACTCAATTTTGCTGCGAACATAAAGCTGCTCTTTTAAAAAGTCTTTTTTTTTTTTTTTAATAGTGTCACTGCCCTGACAGTTTTGCACTGTGATGTAGGTCCTTGAGGCAACTGTGGAGAAGGAAACAGGAGGTGTGCTCTTGAGGGTGTGTTTATCAGATTGTTATTAAGCACCCACTCTGTGCCGGTAACTGTGTTGCTGGAGGAGGGGATGAATTAGGCACATCTGGCCCCTGCCCTTAGAAATCCTGCAGTTGAAACAGAAGGAAAAAAAATTAAACATCACATAAACCGCCTAATTAATTACTTAATTTCACTGTGATAAATGCAAAGAAGGTGCTCTGAGAGTGGTTCCCAGGGAGCAGCTGGAAAGGGCTATGCCTCTTCCCCGTCATTCATTCTTTCCTTCTTCAACAGCAAACTGTTGAGTAGTTGAGTTAGAGCAGTAGGTATCAGTCGCTCACCCATTCACCACCCCAATCGTGTTAAAAGCAGGCCTTTAAGACCCAGAGAGCTGAAATATTACTACTGTGAGCATCTTTGAGCTTATACCTGTGCTGACCTCAGCCGGGCCCTGCAAAGAAGCAATGCTGTAGTTCCAAAGCCATCCAGGAGTCAAGATGGTTCAGCCTCCCCCAGCTGCCCTCAAGCTTCTAATTTATGTACTTGCAAGCCAGCATGGCAAGCCAGGCAGAATGCCATCAGACCCTTTGTCTCCACCTGTCTCCTCTGTTTGTTCTTGCCTCTCCTTGCCTCCTGCCTTTCTCCAAAATGTCTTTTCATTTGGTGTGCAACAGAGAAAAGGGAGAAATGTAGAACGATATCACATAATAGGAAATTGTATCTTGAGAGTATTTTCATCAGACTCCGTAATTGTCATCTTGAACACGTGTAGGGAAATGGACACTCTCATCCATTGTTGGTGAAATGAAAGAACCTTTCAAGACAGTGATCTGCCATCTTTCAACAAAACAAAAGTATCCATAACTTTTGACCAAGCCATTCTACTTTTGAAGTGTTTCTTTAAGAAATCAAGAGTACATCCATGAGGATATCAATTGCAGCACTATTTAATATAACAAAGAAATAGATAACTCAATATCCATCAATTGGAGATGGTTAAATTATGGCTGATCTGTACAATGAAGTATTATAAATTTGTCAAAAGACCATGAGGGAGAACTGTATTAACTCAATGGAAAGAAGGCTAAGATACAGAAAGTAAAAATATTATTCTAGATACACTGCAGAACAGTGTTCTAGAATATCTAGAATATACAGTGTTCTGCAGTGTATCTAGTGTATCTAGAATAATCTCATGTTATTTAAAAACAGAATGCTTACATGTGTTTGATATGCATTATTAAAAGTCTGGAAGTATGCAGATGACTTTAAAACAATTTCCCCTAGGGAGTAAAATTTAGGAGAAAGGAGATTTTATTCTCTATATAAGAGAGTAGCACTTTGGGAAGCTGAGGCAGGTGATCACTTCAGTCTAGGAGTTCGAGACTGGCTTGGGTAACATGGTTTCTACAAAGAATACAAAAAATGGCCGGGCGCGGTGGCTCAAGCCTGTAATCCCAGCACTTTGGGAGGCCGAGGCGGGCGGATCACTAGGTCAGGAGATCGAGACCATCCTGGCTAACACGGTGAAACCCCGTCTCTACTAAAATACAAAACTTAGCTGGGCGTGGTGGCGGGCGCCTGTAGTCCCAGCTACTCGGAGGCTGAGGCGGGAGAATGGCATGAACCCGGGAGGCGGAGCTTGCAGTGAGCCAAGATCGCGCCACTGCACTCCAGCCTGGGCGACACAGCCAGACTCCGTCTCAAAAAAAAAAAAAATACAAAAAATTAGCTAGGCATGGTGATGCATGTCTGTAGTCCCAGCTACTAGGGAAGCTAAGGTAGGAGAATCACTCAAGCCTGGGGAGGTCAAGGCTGTAATGAGTCATGATCACATCACTGCAGTGCAGCCTGAGCAATAGAGCAAGACCTTGTCTCAAAAAAAATAATAATAATTTCATTTAGTTTGACCGTTGCATATAGTGAGTACGAATTACTTATTAAGGAGAAATAAATTAACAAACCAGCATTTAAAAAAACTTATCTGCTCTAGAACAGGATAGTAATAGTAGACTCATCAGTCTATTTAATGTAATGGTGATGCTTATTTTATGACAGTTCAGTATTTGATTGGAAACAGCTCCTTTTTTTAGAGCCTCTCTTTTTCCCTATACTTGGCAGTTGATATAAAATACATATCTGGAGATTGTAGAGATGGAAAGATAGAGAAGAAGGCACAGGAAAAGGAAGGGGATTCAGGAATAAATAAGGACTTATCCAAATTTTAAAAAGCCATCAAAATTATGTTTGGGGAAATTTTATAATAAGGTGAAAATAGATAATGAAAATGCCAAATTCAAAGATGCATAATTAGTATGACTATTCTAAGAAATAAATGGCCTCTTCCAGCCTCCAGAAAGGATGCTGGAGAAAAGTAAACCAAAATGTTAACAATGATAGACTCTGGATGGTGTGACTTTAAGAAATGTTTTGGCCAGGCACAGTGGCTCACACCTGTAATCCCAGCACTTTGGGAGGCTGAGGCAGGCAGATCACGAGGTCAGGAGATCGAGGCCATCCTGGCTAACATGGTGAAACCCTGTCTCTACTAAAAACACAAAAAATTAGCCAGGCGTGGTGGCAAACACCTGTAGTCCCAGCTACTTGGCAGACTGAGGCAGGAGAATGGCGTGATCCTGGGAGGTGGAGCTTGCAGTGAGCCGAGATTGTGCTACTGCACTCCAGCCTGGGCGACAGAGTGAGACTCCATGTCAAAAAAAAAAAAAAGGAAATGTTTCATTCCTCACATTCTAAAACGTTTTTAATTAATTGATTAGTTTTATCACATAAACAGTCACACTTTTATTGAAGATATGCCTATCATTACCCAACATTTTACCCTCCCAAAATACCAACACAAGTACAGGTTATACAAGGCAGAGCTGTGTCTAGTTTTAGTAGAGATGGGGTTTCACCATGTTGTTCAGGCTGGTCTCGAACTCCTGACCTCAGGTGATCCACCTACCTCAGCCTCCCAAAGTGCTGGGATTACAGGCATGAGTCACTGTGGCCGGCCCCTAAACTCATTTTTGAAGCCTGGGTATCTTGAGTCTGAGAAGCCCATTTAGTTTTGAGTCTTCCCTTCTCTCTGCCTTAGAGCAACAACTTAAAGATTCCTTTATTTTCATAAGGAATACAGCCTAGGGAAGTAAATTTCAATGGGTTGTTTGATCTGTGACTGGGAGATAGAGTATAATATTCATTGAAAGTATTCAGTACCTCAGGGTAAGACTCCATAACGTAATGTAGATTGTCTTTATTGCTTAAATTTTATTCACAAAGTTGAAGTGAGAAACTGTAGGAGTTCAACAAAAAAATCAGTCTTGGCCCCTCAAATCCCTTGCTCTGGATTTACTAAATTTTTTTTTTTTTTGGCCAGAAGGCACTCACACCCAGTATTTTCTGGTGAGAATTTATGTTGGCCTGCTGTTCTTGGTTTGGTTTGTTTGCTAACAGTTGCCAACTGTGCAAGCTCGCTCTATAATTTCTTGTAACTTTTTTTTTTTTTTTTTTTAAAGAATAGAGCCTCAAATACAGGGTTTCATGATAAGGTCTCAAGTTCTATGTAAAGTGGAAAATGTTCAGTACCAATGCATGCCAAGGAGGGGTGGGACTGCTTTACTCCCTTTAATCACTTATAAGTTAGAAAGATGTCCTTCTGTCCCTGTAAGCCAAGTTTCTCCGAAACTATCACAGACTCAAGAGATGCTAGTTGTTTTTTAACTTTGAAATCTATGAGTAAAAATAGCGCCTGTCCCTAGATTCTTCTCCTTGAAAGCTTATCAAAAAGGGACTTCTGATCCCTAATCTTATCCTTTAATACTCACTCACTCACTGCATTTGATAAATAATTCTATCTTGACAGTAGATCTGAAGAACTATGGGTAAGTGTTCCTTTACCTAAGAAGCGCTAGTCCTTTTTAATCTAAGTTTCTCCTATTATCAGAATTCAAAATGTTATTGTTGCTTACTTTGCTTTTATAAAATATTTGACTTCTAGTACCCCAAGTAGACAAGGACTTATACTGACATGAGCCATGAGTTTAATATAAATATATGGTTTCTCATTTAATTTTTGCAGTTATTCAATAATTTTATAAATGAGGAAATTGAAGCTCAAAGATGTATGTAACTTGTGCAAGGAGAGGCCACACTGCTGTTAATTGTAGAGTCAATTTCAAGTCTGTTTCCATCAGAAGTTCATGCTTTTTAGTTGTACCATGTTGTTTCTAACAACTTAATACAAGAAAACCAGTATTAATTGGCCACTTATGATACAACAGATGTTTTCAAGATGTTCTTTTCATCCATAACCAAAACCTATTCTACTAGTAGTTATCCCATTTTATAGAAAACCTGGGGCTTAGAGAGGTTAAAATGTGCCCATGACATAGTTTGCAGGAGACAAATCCAGGATTGAACCCCAGGTCTATTTGTCTCCAGTGCCTCTACTTTCTATGCTATCATGTGTAGCATTTATATGAATTCACTCATGAGAACAACTTCGAGATGGGTCCTATTATCATTCCCATTTTACAGATGAGAAAAATCAAGTTTCGAGACATTAACTAACTTGTCCCCCAAGTCTAGTTAGAGTGTAGGAAAAGGAGATTAAGTCCCAGGCAGGCTGACTTTGGCATTCTCAATCACTTAATGGACTATCCCTTCAGAAACACTTTTTAAGAATCAATGTTCTGGCCGGGCGCGGTGGCTCAAGCCTGTAATCCCAGCACTGTGGGAGGCCGAGACGGGCGAATCACGAGGTCAGGAGATCGAGACCATCCTGGCTAACACAGTGAAACTCCGTCTCTACTAAAAAATACAAAAAACTAGCCGGGCGAGGTTGCGGGCGCCTATAGTCCCAGCTACTCGGGAGGCTGAGGCAGGAGAATGGCGGGAACCCGGGAGGCGGAGCTTGCAGTGAGCTGAGATCCGGCCACTGCACTCCAGCCCGGGCAACAGAGCGAGACTCTGTTTCAAAAAAAAAAAAAAAAAATCAATATTCTAACAAAAGTGAGAGAAATTTTCTTAGGTGTGCAAAATGTAATTTTAAACACAAGAAAAGATAAAGAAACTATCTGTCAAACTTGGCCATTAGGGTCTAGCTTAGAGAATGCTCCTCCGCAAATACCTCATACAAATTACTAATTAATGTTCCCAGAATTTTCCATTAGCATATTGTCTCATTCCTCTTAACTACTGCACTAGTGAAACCTTGCAACTTCAGAGGAAAAGGAGGGCAGCTCTGGAGTAGTATAAATAAGAACATTGTGCAATGAACCCTGTGGGTGCTGGTAAGGCATCTAGTATTCAGTCCCTCTGCATTTTAAGATTAGCTTACTCATCCTCAGGATTCTGGGTCAGGAAAACGCTCTGCCAAATGAAGGAATGGGCCATCCTTCATAGGTGAGGCCAGAGCCACTGACCCAGTATCAGGAGGGCATGGCTTTGAAATTGCCAGTTCAGTAGTGGTGATGAATTTGCACGTGTCTCTATGTGAGCTCTCAGCTCCTCTGGCCCATTGTGAGTAATGACAAGTACTTTGGAGGGCATTAGAATTCAACGGCCATTGTTGTCGTGATATATGAGATTAGCAGCAATTTAAAACCTTAGCTATTTGGGAGCCTAAAAAAAAGAAATAGAGCAGGATTTCATGCAAACTTAAACCCCATAAATGTGTGACCCAATTTCTCTCCAGCTTTGTCTGTGCAATTAAGGGAAGAGATAAGAAACTATTACAAGATGCTATGTTTTTAATGTCAGCAATAGTTCATTTCTCTAGGAATAGGATAAAACAGAACTCAAGCAGGGTACCATAAGCCTAGTCTAAGACAAGTTCTTTTTATGGATATGTGTTAGATTTATATACCTCCAACTTCTATGCTTTATAACAAGGCCATCCAGCATGAATCCCCTTAGTGAGACAGATGCAATATTTCCTTTGAGTGGGAAGCAAGGAGGCAGAGGAGGGATGGCCGGCCTTATTATGCAAAGAAGCTATAATAACGCTGCTTTTCAGCACTCCAAGTGGCCCTTTGAGAAGATGAGTAGTGAAGGGGAGCATGCAAAGGGCTATATGTCTATTTATCTAATAAAACCTGATTACAAGCAACAGGTGCACTCGCATATAAACTACCTAGGAGTCATCAAGAAATCCTGAAGAAAGCTGCATCAAATTGCAAATGATATGACTTTCATCTAATGATAGGTATTAATTATACAGAGAAGACTGCGACAGGCCCATAAAATGGGTGTTTGCATCCTCATTATTCAGTATTTCATGTCATGATGATAAAGCAATAATGACAGAATAATAAACAAGCTTTTTATTTATTTATTTGCCTCATTGAAAATGAGACTTTGAAAGTCAAATCTCAAAGTTTAGAGGAAATGGGTAAAAGACTTACAAAGACACCTGCAAAAGGTGAGCAGAGATGTCAGGGATGAGAAGAATAAAGAAGAGACCAACCAATAGATAGATGGGGGAATAAAATCAATAGATAGATGTTTTTCTCTATGATAAACACACTCCTAAAATTCAATCGGAATTAAGATGGCAATTTTCCCTTGTAGGTAAGAGCAGCATTTTGTTGATGTGTTTGAAAATGCCTAAACCCTTGGAAAGAGCAATAATTCCTTTAGGTGACATGGTAGAGGGGCCATGGTGATACTGAGGGGAAGGAACACATGGGGTCCCCTGTCTTGTATGCAACAGCACCTGTCACTTTTATGATTGCTAAAAGCTCTACCAGCTCATGAGGCCCTAGTAGATCACACAGCCAGGAAGTGGGAGATGAAGAGTGGGTAGGAAAGAACTGGAAGGACTGAGATTGCTTGGAAGGAGAGAAGTGAGGGCAGGAAGTGGTGGGCGGAGAGGCAAGGAGAGCGGTACAGGGGAGAACACTGGGAGCAAACCAAACCACCACCACACATGTGCCGAGGGATGGCCACAGTCTTTATCATGATAATTTACTAAATAGTGCCGCAGAAAGATTAAGGATTAAAATGGGGAGAGGAATGTGGTGATTTGGCAGAGAGGGAGAGTCACAAGGAATGACTACCTGGAATCCTAAAATAACCCTCTCAGAAGAAATTCTGCCCAAAATGCCCCATTTGGTTTAACACAAATAAACCTGCATCCCGACACTATCCAGCCAGCCTCCTTCCTGCCTGCATGCCTGCCTCTTCAGTATTTCTCAGTGCTTTGAACTCTCATCAGTTGAATGTTTTGATAGATGTATTTTACGAAACATTGGAGAGTCTTGATTGCTTATGACTCAACTAATTTTGTCCTAATGAAGATGAGGAAAATATTTTCTTTAAAGAAAATAAAGTGACCTAATTGTGTATCCATGGTAATTTTTATTTGAATATTATCTCTGGAGACAAAGGCAGAGGAGTCATTTTGGGTGTTTACAAATTATGTTACTTGCATACAGATATCATCTCACCTAGTTTATCTGGTTACTGATATGGGCACGGAAAACCAAACTGGAAAAGACAGACAATGGATGAATGTGGAAAACCCATTAAGTTAGATCCCACTAATTCAGAAATGGTGACATATCCAGCCTTGAGAAAACATACCTCTCATTTATTTAAAGAAAACAGTAGGCAAATTAATAATGTAAAAATAGTAGAAGAAAATACTGTTTGACCTACTAAAGCAAACAATACCTCACCTTACTCAGATATCAAGTACTATACAGTCTAAGTTTCAAATAGGAAAACCATAGCCTATTTTTCATGAACACGGTCATGAAATAAGCCAGTGGCAGACTTTTTCTTTTAAAATCTGGAACAATCTCTTGTTTATAAAGTAAAATAAAAGCGTAGCTAGAATACTTTGTCAATTTAAAAGGACACTCTCAATTCACATACAAGATGTATCCTGCTATGTTCTAAAGTTAAATTTGTATTTACCTAGTAGTTATCTTATTTCTGGATCCTGGGACACTTTATCCCAAGGAACAGAGTCACTTTGTTCAGCAGACTCCAAAGTTCCCTGATCTTTGGTGAGATGGCTGCAGAAAAAAAGACTTAATCATTGTCTGGAACACTGGTTTTTATGTGTACATGGAGTATTTTCACAAAAACAGGTGTCAAGATGATTCAGGGCGATTATATCTTCTGAGTGGGAAGAGAACAAGGAAGACAGAGATGTGACACTATCACATTCACATTCCTTGCTCCATTTTCACACCTTAAATATTTTTAAAAGCTGGGAGATCACTTTCTTTTCTTTTCTTTTCTTTTCTTTTCTTTTCTTTTCTTTCTTTTTTTTTTTTTTTTGAGACGTAGTCTCACTCTGTTGCCTAGGCTGGAGTGCGATGGCGTGACCTTGGCTCACTGCAACCTCTGCCTCCTGGCTTCAAGTGATTCTCCTGTCTCAGCCTCCTGAGTAGCTGGGATTACAGGTGCCCACCACCACAACTGGCTAACTTTTGTATTTTTAGTACAGACAGGATTTCATCAGGTAGGCCAGGCTGGTCTCGAACTCCTGACTTCAGGTGATCCATTGCCTTGGCCTCCTAAAGTGCTGGGATTACAGGCATGAGCCACTGTGTCTGGCCAAAGGCTGGGAGATCATTGATAAAACTTGTCACTCACTCTATCTAAATTCCACAGGAACCTACTGGCTTATTTAGACTTTGGAAGATATGTATGATAGCTACAAATTCTCCCTGAGATACTTCAAATATGAAAATTCAAGAAAGGAAGGCAAGGTCCTACCTCTTTTCACAAAATTTGCCTGGGCTCATTCACCTACGTTCATAGATTCATTGGTTCCATGCATACTTACTGGGTCCTATTACATACATAGTAATTAGAAAAAGTAAAGATTTAGATTGCCTTCCTCCTAAAGTATGTATAGTCTGGAGGTTCTGGGGTTAGGGGTAGCACTTTGAGCAAGATTTGAATGGCAGTAAACATAAAACATTAAAAAAATAGAAAAACAGCCACCTTTTCTCTTTTTAAATGAAGCAGCAAAATTGAGTAGAAGGGGAGAAAAATCATTTTCCTGGGAGGAGACTTGAGAAAGTATTTAGAGAATATGGTGGTAGTTGAGGTGGATTTGCAAAATTATTTTCAGCATGGCATGAAAGTGAGCTGTCCAGGAAAGAGTAACTTGGGAAGCTAAGAAATTGACATGGAAAACTAAAAATATAGGGTGATGTTAAAATCATAACTTGGGATTTAGGTACATGAAAGCAAATATTAGCAAAGACTTTGGAAAGGTAGAATAGGCTATTTATTCAACAGACATTTGTCAAAAAGTCTGCTATGTACCAGACCCTCTGCTAAGCACGGGGGATAAAAAGTTGGATAAAGACTTTTCTACCAATAGTAATCCCCTTAGACTAACAGCACTGGTCTTATTAGGAAGGAATCAGATTCCACTCCACATCTAATGAGTCAGAATACGCATTTTAACAAAATCCCTAGGTGACTCCTACTAACCTTAAGAACCGCTGACGTAATACATTGTTCATATTTAAGGAGCTTACAAATTATTGGAGGAGACAAGCAAACCCGTAAACACAGTGTACTATGATAAAGGCTGTGAGAGGAGATGGGGAAGCATACTGAGGTAAGCAAGTCAAATGGGGAAATGTCAAAGGAGGCAGAAAAAGAATGCAGTTGTAAAGCCATATTACAAATGCAGCACAGATGTGCCAGTGTCATCTAACTGAAGCCATTTACCAATTGATAGAACATTTATTTTATTTTATTTATTTATTTATTTTTTAGAGACAGGGTCTTCCTGTCACCCAAGCTGGAGTGCAATGATGTGATTGTAGTTTAGTGCAGCCTCCAACTCCTGGGCTCAAGCAATCCTCCTGCCTCAGTCTCCCAGGTAGTTAGGACTACAGGCTAGCACCACCATGCCCAGCTAATTAAAACAATTTGTGTGTAGGGAGGGTTGCGTTGGTAGAAATGAGGTCTCACTTTTCTACCCAGGCTGGTCTCAAACTCCTGGACTCAAGTGGTCCTCCCAATTTGGCCTCCCAAAGTGCTGGGATTACATGCATGATGAGCCATTGCATTCGGCCACTTTTTCTTGATTGCCTTTGTGTACCAAGTTCTATTCGATCAATTATTTTATTTAATCCTTCACCTCCACTTGTTTGGTTCAAGGCACCATCATCTCTTGATTACAGGATGTGTTAGCCGCAGCCTTAGCTGGCTGATAAACTCCACCCATTCTTCTCCCCGCTAGTTGTATTTTGCTGCAGCCTGAATAATCTTTTCAAAACCTGAATCTAATTTTGTCATCCACTGTTTAAAGTCTTCAATAGCTCCCTATTGCTTCACTCCTCAACATGCTTTATAATGCTCCAGTGATCCTTCTCCTGCTGCCTCTCCCTCCCAGCACTCCTGAGTGCTCTCCATTCAACCAGACCTTTTTTCAGTCCTGTGTACTCTTTGCACTGCCTCCTGCCGTAGGCAATCTAAACATGTTGCTCCCTCTGCTTAAACATGCTCCTGTTTTTCTCTTATCCATGCTAAGTCTGGAACACCCCTCAGATCTCCATGTAAAGGACTTTCCACAGGAGCAGCCTTGCCTGACCTCTCTGATGAGGTCACACCTCCCTGTTGGAGGATTGCTTGGTCACCCTTTTCACAACTGCAATGTTAATTACTTGTGTGATGAATTGACTGTCTTGCCCACCAATTAAGCTTGAACTTCCAGCAAGGACCAAGGACCTCATCTGGTTTTGCTCACCACTTTTTCCTCAGGATGGTGCTGGTCCATACTAACTTCTCAGTATTTGTTTGTTTAATCAGTCACCATAGAGATTAGATTTTAGATAGAAATGTTGATGGTCATATTTTGACAAAAAGCAGTGTGAGATGCTTCAGAGAGGTTTAGTGGATTGAGCACTAAGAAATAATATATTTTGTGACTAGAAGATCACTGATAGTGGCTAAGTAATTTCAGCAACAACATCACCAAATCGGATAAATGGTGATGAAATGGAGGCCCAGATGTAGACAACCTGATTAGCAATGAAGAAGAAACAACGATTTAGAGAGAAGCTCAAAAGAGGTAACAACGTCAAAGGAAGGGATGATTTTAGACTAAGGAAGGCTTAGGCATATGGATTGGAAGCATAAGGAGCAAGCATAGAACATAATATTGAAAGGGAAGAAAGAAGGTATGTAACTGATGAACCAGATGAGAGAGAACAAGGTTAACACCCCATGTGAGAAAGCACCCTTGAAAAGAGACTAGCACATCTTGCTTTGAAACAGGAGGGAAAGAGATGAAGATGGGTTAAAATACAGAATTGGCTTTTTGGTTTTGTTTGTTTTTTATTTGTTTGTTGGGGTTTGGTTTTGTTTGTTTTGAGACAGGGTCTCATTCTGTTGCCCAGGCTGGAGTGTAGTGGTGCAATGGTGGCTCACCGCAGCCTCGCCCTCCTGGGCTCAGCAATTCTCTGTACTAAGCCTCCTCAGGAGCTGGGACTGCAGGTGTGTCCCACCATGCCCTGCTAATTTTTGTGTTTTTGGTAGAGATGAGAATTTTACCATGTTTCCTGGCTGGTCTCAAATTCCTGGGCTCAAGCAATCCACCCTCTTCAGCATCCCAAAGTGTTGGGATTACAGGCATGAGTCACTGTGCCCCACCAAAATATAGAAATGTTGTTACTCGGGAGGCAGAGGTTGCAGTGAGCTGAGACCATGCCACTGCACTCCACCCTGGGTGACAGAGTGAGACTCCATCTTAAAAAA
>NW_016805896.1:7456912-7473519 GCF_001698545.2 Rhinopithecus bieti
AAAAAGACAAAACAAAACAAAAACAAATTTTGAGTGTGAGAAAATAGATGACCTTGAAGAGTCTCTCTCATCATCTCTATCGCCCTCCTTCCAGTTTGTTTTTTGTTTTTTGATATTCCTTGAGGATAGAATGATGGTTCACTACACAGTCCTCTTTATTCTCATTTTGACCTTCATATTTTTTTCTCTGCTTCTCTTCTTTAAAAGGTCATTCTCTCTACTTATTACCCTTGTCATCACTGGTAATCAACACACAAGAAACTCTCTCACCTTCTGAGACTTCAGCCCTGGTTCCCAGTCATCCACTTTGCCTTAACCTATGGACTGCATAGTGCATAATAATGATCCTTTCAACACAATGGTCTAAAACTTCCCCAACTAAAACCCCTACTGACACTGTTCATCATTCATTTTCATTAAGCAAATAAATACTTATTAAACACCTTCTCTGCTCCAGGCTCTATGCTAGGGTTTGAAAACACATAAGTGAATAAAATATGGCTCCTGTCTTCAATGAGCTTACAGTCTGGCATATGAAAAGAATTATTTTTAGTGATAAAAAGTGGTAGATAATATAAAGCATATAGGCCAAGGGCAGCAGGTTGGCAAATTCTATCTTGGAGGGCTCAGGAAAGACTTCAGAGAAAGTAGCCTAATATATGATGTTTAGTCCCAGAGACTTGAAGGCAGAAATTGGGGTCACCCAGGTTTCAGGTTGAGAACACAATGAGGGCTCACCAGGAAGTGTCAGAATTCACGCATTCAATAAGCATTCGGTGGGCACCTATGAGTGGCAGTCACTGTGCAAAGATGATACCCAACATGAACCCACTCACAGGCTAACAGACTGCTTTGACTCTCAGGAAAATTGTGGAGCAACTCAAATTTGTCTATCACTACCTCCATTTCTGAATCTTTTGCACTCCTTATTCATGGAGCTCTTCTTCCTCACCTCTGCAACGTCCACTGATATTCAGGAAGTCGGCTGGGGGAAGAATATATAGTTGCCCAAGGTACTAAGTAAAAGCCATTTGTCTATGTCCAGGCTTTGAAATCCATCACCACCAACAAAGCAAAGGCAAAAGCACTTCCACTTCTCCCTCTCAAAGAGTTTTAGGCTTAATAAATAATAATGAAGATAACACTAATAAGTTCAAGTAGCATTTATTGAACAATTAACAGTGTTCCAAGCTTTGTGAACAGTGTTTTAGAGAGATTATATTTTTTAATTCACATAAGAATTCTATGATGTAAGAATAATGATTTTACAGAAAAGGAAACTAAGTGTCATGTTGCTAGTAAACAGTGCCTCAGACTTCCCTGTTTATGGCTTTTCTTCTTCCAGGCAATCAATCAAGTTCATCTTAACTGAATTTTATATATAAATTATGTTGAAGCAAAGAACTGGCTCAGGCCTTAATTAGAAGTAGCCCTCTCTAGATGTTTCTCTACTTCAAAGTGTTTATTAATAGATACAGAATTCACTAATGTTGTCAATAGAGGTATTTTAGATTAAAGGGGTCTTCCTACCACCCTTCAAATAATCCTAGGTATATAACCCCAGTGGATCTGCCCATCCTACCTTAGAACTGGCCTTTGTTCTACAGTTTCAGTCTCCATAAGTATAATAGGCCTACCATCTGTCTTTATTATGACTAACCACATAAAATGTTTAATGGATTTTTAATAGATTTCAAAGGGCTTTTTTTCTTTCTAGCTCTCTGTAATTGCTGCTTTTGTTACTCCTCAAGCAACTACTTAGACATTCTACAGTTATTGTTAAGACATGAGCTGCTTGTTATTTTATTCCACCTAATGAATACTATAGCAGGCAGAATAGTCTCCCAAACATGTCCATACCCTAATCTCTGCTACCTGTGAATGTGGTAACTTGTGTGGTCAAAGGGACATTGCAGATGTGATAAAGTGAAAGATCTTGTGACAGGAGATTATCCTAGATTAGTTGGATGTACCCAAGGTAATCACACGCATCCTTAAGTGAAATGAAAAGGCAGGAGGATCAGAGTCATAGAGGTGCACCTATGGCTTTGAAAGTAAAGGAAAGATACTGCACCACTGGCTTTGAAAGTAAAGGAAAGCGGCCGGATGCAATGGCTCACACCTATAATCCCAACACTTTAGAAAGCCGCGGCAGGCGGATCACCCAAGGTCAGGAGTTCAAGACCAGCCTAGCCAACATGGTGAAAACCCATCTCTACAAAAATACAAAAATTAGCCAAGCATGATGGCAGGTGCCTGTAATCCCAGCTACTTGGGAGTCTGAGGTGGCAGAATGGCTTGAACCTGGGAGGCGGAGGTTGCAGTGAGCCAAGACTGCACCACTGCACTCCAACCTGGGTGACAGAGCGAGACACCATCTCAAAAAAGAAAAAAGAAAAGAAAAAGTAAAGGGAAGCACCATGAGCCAAGGAATGCAGGCAGCTTCTGGAGCCTCCTGAAGGCACATAATCTGCCAACACCTTGATTTTAGCCCAGTGGAGTATATTTCAAACTGGTGACCTCCAAAACTGTAAGATAACACGTTTGTTTTCTTTTAATTTGTGGTGATTTGATGGAATAGCAACAGGAAACAAATTCAAATTATTTTTTTCTATTCTTGATACTTTGTTATTTGTCAGGCCTCTGAGCCCAAACTAAGCCATCATATCCCCTGTGACCTGCATGTACACATCCAGATGGCCGGAAGCAACTGAAGAATCACAAAAGAAGTGAAAATGGTCAGTTCCTGCCTTAACTGATGACATTACCTTGTGAAATTCCTTCTCCTGGCTCAGAAGCTCCCCCACTGAGCACCTTGTGACCACCACCCCTGCCCGCCAGAGAACATCCCCTTTCACTGTAATTTTCCACTACCTACTCAAATCCTATAAAATGGCCCCACCCTTATCTCCCTTCACTCTCTTTTTGGACTCAGCCCACCTGCACCCAGGTGAAATAAACAGCCTTGTTGCTCACACAAAGCCTGTTTGGTGGTCTCTTCACACGGATGTGTATGACATTATTGGAAATACTATAAGCCCCATGAAATGAACAGGTTAAATTACCAGCATATCAGTAGCCCCAAGTTTCTTTTTCAGAAGTACTCATGTGATAGCTTTAGAACTGAGTCCTCTACTGAGTCCTCTATTATGGTGTTTCTCAAACTTGAGAGTGTGTCAGAATCACCTAAAGGGCTTGTTAAAACACCGATGGGTGTGTAGTAGGACAAGCCGCAGACAAAACTCCTCAGACACCAAGTTAAAGAAGGAAGGGGTTTATTCGGCCAGGGGCATCGGCAACACTCCTGTCTCAAGAGCCGAGCTCGAGTGAGCACTTCCTGTCCCTTTTAAGGGCTCACAACTCTAAGGGGGTGCATGTGAGAGGGTCCTAATCGATTGAGCAAGCAGGGGTACGTGACTGGGGCTGCATGCACCGGTAATTAGATCGAATAAAACAGGATAGGGATTTTCACAGTGCTTTTCTGTATAATGTCTGTAATCTATAGATATCTGTAATCTATAGATAACATAACCAATTAGGTCAGGGGTCGATCTTTAACTACCAGGCCCAGGGTGCGGTGCCAGGCTGTCTGCTTGTGGATTTCATTTCTGCCTTTTAGTTTTTACTTTTGCTTTCTTTGGAGGCAGAAATTGGGCATAAGACAATATGAGGGGTGGTCTCCTCTCTTAGGTGGGCCCCACCTCTAGCATTTTCTGAGTTAGCTATGCTAGACACCTTGACCGTACAGGTGAATAAAATGCAGTAAGAGCTAGAATGGGTATGGAATGACACTAAATTGTTAATTCAGAATGTGCGCAAAGTCTGCCATTCACCATATTACCACTTACAACTCGGCACAGTGCTTAATGAATAGTTCTTGAATGAATGGATGAATGAATGACTGTTTGTCATGACAGCAATTCTTCATTCATTCAGTTGCTATTTATTGATTGTCTCCTTTCTCCAGGTTCTGTTTTAGGTGGTCTTATGGGAACATAAAGTAAGGAACCAAACAAGCAAAAAAAAAAAAAAAAAAAAAAAAACTCTCTCCTTGTGGTAGACTGAGATAAATAAGAATAAACCAAATAAGTAAGCTATGTGAAATAGTAGAAAGTGTTAATTACCATGAGGAAAAAAATAAAGCAAGGAAAAGAATCCAGGCTGGGGAGCCAACTCTAAATTTAAATACTGTGGTCAGAGCAGGCCCTTCCTCAATCCCCTCAAGCACTACAAACTCATTCACAAAGAATATGTTTGTCCTTATGCTGCCATAACAGAATACCTGAGACTAGGTAATTTACAAAGAATAGAATTTTATCTTGCCATAGTCCTGGTGGTTGGAAAGTTCAATTCAAGGAGCATCTGGTTGACCTAAGAGGAGGTCCTTCTTGCTTCATCCCCTTGGAGCAAAAGAGCAAACTAGTAAGGCTTTGTGAAGCCTCTTTTATAAAGGCCTCAATGCCATTCACAAGGGAAGGGGTCTTACTGCCTAATCTCGTCTTTAAGGCCCACCTCTCAATGTTATCACATTGGCAACACCTGAATCTTGGAAAGGACACATCCAAACCATAACTACGTTCCTTGAATTGCAATTCGGCTGCAGTTCGGACTGGACCCCAAGATACCACAAATACAGAGAAGCAGCATGTAGTCTTTGTCCTCCAGGAGTTTACAACCTGTAGGCCCAGTCTAGAGGATGTAATGACCTAATGCCTGCCCAGCTGTGCCCATCTTCTAATTATAAGAACTTAGATGTAGCTGCAGAAAATATAACCATTCTTCATGGGTACACCTAGGAGCACTGGGAAGTCAGTGGAAGAAAAGTCACCTTTTTTTCTAATCTCTGGGCTATTACCTTCCCAAGCTTTAAAAGAAAATGTTGAGAAAGAAAACGTTAATAACATTTTTTACATTTTACTTTACATTTCAATATTAGTGTCTTTTCATTTTCAAAGCTCTTCTACACGTTATCTTACAGGATCAAAAGGGGGGAATAATTTAAAAAGCTAGTTCAACTTTATAATCCCAGACCGAATTACTCTTCTAAAACAAGTGGATGTAAATTATACATAGCCTCAGGTATCTTGGGGAAAGGAATTAAATAGAATACACAAAGCAATATGCAAATTTTTAAACGTTTCAATAAAGTAATGATGGAACTAATTAAGCTCTTTTGGAGATGCTTCCCCTTCCACTTGAGAAAGACTCAAGAGCCAACCTGCCTGTCTGCACACGTGACTGGAAATACAGACCACAAATCAGTCTTGTCTGACTACACAATGAATCCGACGCAGTAAAGCAGTTCTTGGCTTCTCGTGTAATTATGTACAAGACTAGAAATACTGAAACTTCCTTTAATATACTGGTACAGTAAAACCACAATACTTTGAAAGGTTCTTCTTGAGATCAAAGCAAATTCGTTCATCTTTAAAAAAAAAAAAAGATATCTCTATTACTATCATCTGTTCTTTTCCCCCAGCCTACTTCTAAAACACTGGTTCTCAAACGTTATTTTTCATCAGAATCACCAGTATGGCTTGTTAAAAACAATTGCTGGTCCCTATCTGCAGATATGATCTGATGTAGGTCGGCTTTGGGGCCTAAGCATTTGCATTTCTCACAGTTTCCCAGGTGATGCTGATGCTGCTGGTTTGGGGCCCATGTTTTGAGAAACTCTGTTCTAAATAAAATTGAGGTAACCAATTGAAATTACTCTTCTTAGCCATTATAATAACCAATACACCTAAAGAAAGTAATAAATAACTATCTTAGTTTCTCCTCAGGATAAACACCTCAATCAGATTTAATCTTCCAATTAATATCCCTTTAATCAATTCTTCTGCTCTTCCTTAAATTCTCTGGGTAAAATAAATCACCCTGAAAATATAAATTAAAAGTGGACACCATGTGTTATTAAGTACCTAATAGACAGTGAATTAAGTGGAAGTAGCGTTCCCCAGCTCTTGCAAATAACCCAATAACTTAAACATATCCAAGTATCGTATTAGTTTTTCAGGTTAAAGCACAACATTGCTCATGAAAGTCCCCATGACGCTAGTCTATCAAGCAAAACATTTATTGTTTGGATTTCCTGTTTATTTAATAAATATATAGAGATGGGTAGTCTATTTTCCTTTTAGTATTTTACAATTGAAACAATTATTTTTTAAAATCTATCTTCCCAAACCACATTTTAAAATAAGGGTTAAAAATTACACAAAAGGACAACAAATTTATTTTCCTAACTGATTAAATGAAACAGGACTCCTATAGCAACTAATAAAGCATGTCTTTTAACATTTGTAAATTCAGTAGATGCCACTTTAATACAATGTAGAAGTGTATATTGGTCCTCAGTTCATTAGTTTTAGTATGCCCTGTTAAAATATCTTACTTGCATTTTTGTATCTGCCAGGATGTCAGTTCTGACATGACTCTCTTCAGGCGAAATGTAGTTGGCCTTTCCTCATTTTTCGCTGACACAGAAAATGAACAATTTCTTAACATCATTTAGGATAATGCTATCTGAATCATAGCAAGTTCAAGTATAAATGAGGTGCACATGTTAAGTCATCTGCAGAAAGGTACAATTTTACAACTGGCTGAATTAGTTCAGGGCATGAAAATTTAGCTGCCAGACTCACTAATTCTGGAAGTACGTCTAACAGGAGAAAAATTTCAAAATACATAAAGACAACCAGCCTTTAATGTCCTCATTTCCACTTGCATATAACATTGGACTTTAATCTAATGTATATGCAAGTTGCTTCCTGCAATGTTAAGCATTAACTATAACGCACCCTTATCTAGAGCACATTTGATAATTTGGGTTGGCCATTAAAATATTTAAATTGAGCACTTAAGTACAGTTCAGAAAATTATATTCTCTACATTTGAAATAACTGTAAATAAAACTCTCTTTAAATTATTATGGAAGAATAATGCTAAGTGAAAAAAGCAGAATACAAATTGAATCTACACTGTAATTGCAACTATACAAAATTGGTTATGCATGCAAACAAGACTGGAAAAAAACATGGAAAATACGTGACTGATTTGTTAAGAAAATAGATTGAAGGAGTTTCTTTACAAAAATGCTATAGTTTGTATAAAGTTACTTGTATCCTTTTCAAAAATATTAAAACAACTTGGGGAAGAAACTGTTTTCTCCTCTTAGATTGAACGTCTTCTTATGTTGGATGGTAATTTAAATTATCAAAACATAGGAAAGATAGTTTCAGTATTAGAGGAACAGAAAGCTATCTTCTTTCCTTCAAAGAAATTCATTTTTAAAGCACATATTGTTGTAGATATATTAATGCATATTCTTTACATGCACACATTGTTATTGCCATTCATCACTAACATTACAATTCTCAAAAATCCTAGTCTTCTAACCAGAAGTAATCACGGAATCATAATAAAGACAAATGAACTAAATTACTGATGAAGTTGAAAGTTGCACTATTTTGATTAAACAGCCAGCAGGAATTGTCAGACTAATTAACTAAGGGTCAAGTTGCTGCTCAACCAAATGCCAGAACTATCAAAATCCAATACAAGCTATGCTCCGTTACTTCACTAGGACTATGTATTTGTACTTAAGAGTAATGATCTGATATGTTAAGAAAGTTTAGCTCAGTAAAATAACTGCTGTTGAAAACTGTTTGTGCCAGGGCTGTTGTCAGCAAATCACTCAAGTTCTGATAGTCAAGTTAGATCTTCTTAAATCTGAAAGCCAGGGATGCCTGGCATCTTTACAGGTAATGCACAAGTGGGCTTGGGCAGGGTCCATAGTCTAATGTTCATATCCCTGACCACAGTAATATATGGTGAGAAGCAGGGATGAACTGAGGACTCAAGAGAACCAGAGCACCCTTTTAAAGACTTGGGATTAAGCTGATAGATATTAGTCGTTATGCAAGGAGAAGCAAAATGACCCATGAGCCAGAACTGAGCTCTTCTTCCCCTCTTCATCCATTCCCTACAACCCCCAACATTTGTCCCTAAAGTTAAGATTTTGAGCCAGGCTCGGGGGCTCACCCTGTAATCCCAGCACTTTGGGAGGCCGAGACGGACGGATCATGAGGAAAGGAGAACGAGACCATCCTGGCTAATACGGTGAAACCCCCTCTATACTAAAAATACAAAAAATTAGCTGGGCGTGGTGGCGGGCGCCTGTAGTCCCAGCAAGTCGGGAGGCTGAGGCATGAGAATGGCGTGAACCCGTGAGGTGGAGCTTGCAGTGAGCTGAGATCGCGCCACTGCACTCCAGCCTGGGCGACAGAGAGTCCGTCTCAAAAAAAAAAAAAAAAAGGAAAGAAAGATTTTGAGCACTTAAACCATTCTGGTCTAATTTGTCTACTTCCTTTCTCAGTTTCCTTCATTGCTTTCATTATTATAGTAAATGTTAGTCCATTGTACAGATATTTAGAGAGTCTACTTAAAGTTACTAGCCCAAGTTGCAAGTCGGTAAAATGTCTTAAGCTCTTACAGTATTGATGTTAACTGCCCACACTTCCCTCCCATCAAAAGCTAACAAACAACTGAAGTAGATTTTCTAGCTTCAATTTAAGTAAAAAGTGGGATTGAGGCCGGACACAGGGCCTCATGCCTGTGATCCCAGCACTTTGGGAGGCTAAGGCAGGCGAATCACGTGAGTCCAAGAGTTGGAGACCAGCCTGGCTAACATGGTGAAACTCTGTCTCTACTGAAAATACAAAAATTAACCGGGTGTGGTGGCGAGTTCCTGTAATCCCAGCTACTTGGGAGGCTGAGGCAGGGAGAATTGTTGGAACCTGGGAGGCGGAGCTTGCATTGAGCCGAGATTGTGCCACTGCACTCCAGCCTAGTGACAGAGCAAGACTGTCTCAAAAACAAAAAAAAAGTGAGATTGACTAGGAAACCAGATCATTATTGTACACATTAAATTGGATAAGATATAATGGGAACATGATATTCAGGTGTACATTAGCAGTTTTCAACCAGGGCAATATTGTATACTTGTCACAAATGAGGGTAGTTGTCACAAATGAGGGTGAGGGGAAGATGCTACTGGCATCTATGTGTAGAGGCCAGGAATGCTGCAAAATATCCTACAAATGCACAGGACCACCAACTACAGTTTTTTTAAAAGTATCCAGCCTGGAATAGGCTGAAACGTTCCATTTTCCTACCTCCCTAAACCTTCCTGGCACTCTCCCCAGATGATTCTAACAAATCTAATGAGGACTGTAGTGATTGGAAATCAGATTTCATCTCCACTCCAGTAACTATACACGGGAAACCCATTTAACATTCTAACTGGATACAGTTTTGGGTTTTGTTTTGTTTTGTTTTGTTTTTTTACCTCCTCAGATCCAATGACCTTTACTTCCTCTTCACTCCAGTCACATAATCACATAACCATTGCTTAGACCTTGTCACCATGAAAACTAATGACTTTGTCTACCTTCTTTCCGGCTCCTCTAATGAACATGGACCTACCCAGGTTAACCAACATTCCTAGGGGAAAGGAGGGAAAACCTGGTCTTTTTTTTGTTTTGTTTTGCTTTTTTCAAGAGTGTCTGGAGATGGGGGGCATGAGAATCCAGGCCCTGTTACACATATATCACCAGTAGCTAGGTCCCAAATATCCACTGACTCTCTTACGTGGTGATCTTGGCTGACCTATATTGGAAAATCAGTTCTTGTATCTACATTCAGCCCCAGATTAAAAGTTTAAACAGTTTATTCCACCCCTTTCCCCTAGACTCCACCAGATTGCTCTGTTTGGGGAGGTGTTTCTGCCCAAATGTTTCTTGCTGTTCACGATGAGACAATTATCAAGACTGATAGCAGAAAACAGCCGAAAACAGCCAACAAGAGAGACAAGAGGAAGACAAACCAAAAGGAAAGCAACCCAGAGAAGACGATCTCCCTTCAGAAAAGTGGGTCTCAGTTGGATTTTTGATTTTGATCTTAGCATGGCTTCTACATGGGGGTAAACACAGATGAGAGAAAGGGCCTATGCCCCCAGGGGTTCACATGTATCCCTAACATTTCCTTTGACTATTGCTCCTTCTTCAATGACCCCAATGGATTTAACAGCCAACCCTAAGGTCATCTACAGGTGTTAAAGTCCCTCTCAAGGAAGAAGAGTAGAGAAGGTTAGACCTGTCTGCCCCTGCTTGCCATTCCCCTACATGTCCATTCCAGACAAATGAAATGGATGTTCCAGTTGCTCACTGGCCTTTCCACCTCCAGGCTTTCCCTTCCCAGTCCTCCATTTTTGCTGATGCTTCTTCTACGGCTTCCTTTTCTGTGCCTTCACTCTTGCACTCTCTGTGCCCTCACTGGTCTTCCCTTTTCTTCATCAACTGACATGAATTCCTTTGTTGTTCAGGTAGGTATTTTGAAGCCATCCCTGATCCCCTGAGTCTGGATAAGCAACCCCCAAATTTTTGTTCACAGAATATTTATCACTATTGTTATTACCATCACATTATATTGAAAATATCCATTAGGTTGGTGCAAAAGTAATTACACTTTTTGCAATTACTTTTGCACCAACCTACTATTTAGAAATAGTAGGTCTCCTCCTCTGGACTCTGAAGTGCTTTTAGGCAAACTCATCCTATTAACTTTTTTATCCTCTGCGCTATGCCTGTCACAAAGAATACACACAATAAATGTTTAAATGAATTAACTAAACATATCATAAGAGAACGTCAACATACAGTCAACGTTTCATTCACTCAACACACATTTACTGAGTATCTACCAAGTGCTAGATATATGCAAAGCTATTCAATTATATCCTTTTATTTTCTGTAGGAATGCTTTTCACGTGTAAAAATTTTGACCTTTGCAAATATTTGGCGCAAGACTATTTTATTGCAGTTAAAATAAAACTTAAAATGTTCCCCTACAATCAACTGTGCATTAGCATGCACAGCCTAATTAAAAAGCAAGAACTGTAACAGGAGAAAGGAGATGGGCCATACATGGTTTGCAAAGAAATAAAAAGAACTAACTTGTACAATAAAGATAAGACATTCTATATCTTAAAGGTCAAATGAACATTGTCAAACTAGTTTTTCCACTTGGGCCCCTACTTATAATATTGGAGATACAGCATTTTAAAAATCACATATAAATATATTTTATCTTCACTTTATAAAGAAAAAACATATCCCTTTAAATAATGGAAAACAGTCTTGTCAAATCATAACCTTCAAACAGGCCAAGACCCTAAGTGTCTTATTGCTATCTTTGGTTGGTATAAATGTGATCTCAGCAACTAGGATAGGGTCATCTAAATGTTCTTATTCAGAATTGTTCAGCCATTTTGTTATGTACAAATTAAATTATTCTGGAGGATTAGAGGACTAGTGACCACTTTTAGTTAAGTTAGAAAACTGCAAATTTCCCAGGAAAACATTTTACTTTGAGGGTAGAACCAAGGAATTGCAGGGACGTAAGGCTTCATTTTGAAATTTAAAATTAAGCCAGGATAAAACTATGAATCTATTCATGGTAAAAACCATAACTTTCGTCTTTATGTTCCACAAACCTAGTACAGCACCCCGTGCAAAATAGGAGCTAAATTAATATGTTTAATTTTTAATGGATAAATTATTCTCTCTTTATTACCATTTAACTCACTAGTTGTTCCTTTGTTATTTCTATGCAATATTCCATGATGTGGGTGATCCACAGTTAACTATTTATGACACATATTGCCATTTCCAGTTTTGAGAAATTACAAATAAAGCTGCTATGAACGTTAATATCCAGGATTTTGTGAAGACATAAATTTTTATTTCTCTGGGATAAATTTCAAGAAGTATGACACAATTATTTCAAATATAAGCCATGAAGTAAAGCTACATTACATAATAGTGCAATCTATAGAGTGATTGGCATACCATAATCAGAAATTTCATTTCATTTGAAGAAATGCTAGCAGAAATGCTTGCTAGCATTTCTTTAAATGGCATATGCTTTGCACATTTCTGATTTCTGCCTCTGCCTCCAGAGATCTTTGTATTTTTACTTCATATGAAATTCATGTCATTCTCCTCTAGAACGCTTTAAAAGTTATGTTTGATGATGAATACACTTGTATTCTTACACCAGAGATTCTCAGAGTGTGGTCTGAGGATGCATGTGTCTCAATTACTTTTTAAGGGAATCTGTGAAGTCAAAACAATTTTCATAATAATTTGAAGATATGACTGGCCTTTTCACCCTCATTCTTTCCCAAGTCTACATGATACATGTGGACATCACTACTAATGGAATATATGCTTGTATACTAAAATTTCTAATTTCACTTTTATATTATATATATATATATATATATATATATATATCCCATATAAACAAAAGCTTTGGGGGGTCTTTAATAATTTTAAGAGTGCAAAGAGTTTCTGAGACCAAACAATTTGAAATCACTAGTTTTCATTATTTCTGTTATTTCTAGTTGTTCTGTGTATCTTCTTATACCATAGAGCTTCAATGGCAGGAACTATATTTTTGCAATTCTTTATGACTATCAATAGTGCTTACAACAGTGATATGGGAACACAACAAATAGTGATAAATGGATGATAAAATGAAGATGCGATAATCAAATAATAGTTTGCTTTTCTGAAACACGTTTATAAAATGTAGTGTAAGAGGGAAATTATTTGAGCTATAAGACAACTTTCATTCTTAAGTTTCAGATACAGGCTTCATGATTCTATTTGAAACAGTATCTGAAAAGTATCAGAAGCAAACTTATTTGGGTAGAGGTTTTGGGAGAGAACTGATATGTTTTATCATTTACCCAATGTCACCCTCTATTGGAAGAATAATTAATAGGATAGAACTTCGAATGGGTCCCTACTCAGCTACCTCCTGCCACATACTCATATACTAGAAAGAAGCCATTTTTCATAGAAATAATAGATTCAAGATCTATTATTTCATTTTCAGGGGTAGAATAACAACACATGTATAGAAGATGGAAGCTCTCTTGCCTCCTCAAAATTTCCTAAACTGGCCAGGTATGGTGGCTCAGGGCTGTAATTCCACACTTTAAGAGGCCAAGTCAGGAGGATCACTTGAGCCCAGGAATTCAAGACCAGCCTGGGCAACATAGCAAGACCCCATCTCTATAAAAGAATTTTTAAAATTAGGTGTGTGCCTATAGTCCCAGCTACTCTGGAGGCTGAGGCAAGAGGATCACTTGAGCCCAGGAGTGCAAACCTGCTGTGAGCTATGATCCTGGGTGACACAGTGAAACCCTGTCTCAAAAAAAAAAAAAAAAAAATTCTAAACTTTTCAAAGATCACATACTGTATGATTCCATTCACATAATGTTCCCAAAACAAGATTCTAAACATGGAAAAGAGATTAGTAGTTGAGAATTACTGTTTAGGGATCATGACAAGGGAGGGGGTAGGGAGATGAACGTGACTATAAGGGGGTGGCAGGAGGGAGATCTTGGTATTGATGGAATAGCTCGGTATCTTTTTATGTTGGTCACATGAATCAACACGTGTTGAAATGTCACAGGAGGGAGATTTTGGTATTGATGGAATAGTTCTCTATCTTTTTGTGGTGGTCACATGAATCAACACGTGTTGAAATGTCACAGAGCTATACACACACATTTTACCAATGTCAATTTCCTATAAAAATGTAACCAGGAGAAACTAGGTAAAGGGTACACTGAACTTCTCTGTACTATTTCTGAAAATTCCTGTGAATCTATAATTATTTTAAGATATAAAGGTTTTTGGTTTTTTGTTTTTTGAGATGGATTCTTGCTCTGTTGCCCAAGCTGGAGTACAGTGGCACAATATCAGCTTGCTGCAACCTCTGCCTCCCAGGTTCAAGCAATTCTCCTGCCTCAGCCTCCCAAGTAGCTGGGATTACACGCACCCGTCACCAGGCCTGGCTAATTTTTGTATTTTTAGTGGAGATGGCGTTTCACCATGTTAGCCAGGCTGGTCTCGAACTCCTGACCTCAAGTCATCTGCCCACCTCCGCCTCCAAATGTGCTAGGATTACAGGCGTAAGCCACGGTGCCTGGCCTAAAAGGATTTTAAAATAATTTTAAGATGGGGAGACCTGAGTATGAACCCCTGTTTAGCTTAATATAAATAGTTACATTCAGAAATATTTATAGGATTTATAGACATGTGTATTGTTATGAGCTGAATTTTGTCTCCCCCAACCATATAAATTCATATGTTGAAGTCCTAATCCCCACTACCTCAGAATGTGGCTGTATGTGGAGATAAAGCCTTTAAGGAGATAATTAAGGTAAAATGAGGTTATGTGGGTGGGAACTAATCCAGTATGGCTAGTGTCTTTGTAAGAAGAAGAGATTAGGATAGACACACACACAGGAAAAACCATTCAAGGACACAGAGAAGGTGAACATCTACAAGCCAAGGAGAAAGCCCAGGAGAAATCAATCTTGCTAACACCTTGATCTCAGACTTCCAGTTTCCAGAATTGTGAGAAATTTCTGTTGTTTAAGCCACCTAATCTATTGTATTTTTACAATAGGTTGTTACAGCAACCCTAGCAAACTAATGTATATACATAGGTTTGCATTTATACATGTTTATATATTCATACATATATTTTCTTTCTGTGTCAGCTGAGAGGCCATAAATGTTACTACTCCAGTAGTAACAAGCACACCTAGCACCCCAAGTCTTGGTTTCTAATACCATTCTCTAATAAAAGAGGCCAAGGCTACTTGGAGTAATAGCTGATTCCAAGATTGGGGCAGGAAATCTACAAGATGACTTGGGAACATCTTATATTTCCAAAAAAAGAAGGAAGTGCTGAAAAAGAAAACCACAGTGATGACGATATGTGAAAAGGGGACAGGAGCCAGCTGAAAGGGCTCCCAGTGGCCAAAACTGGAACAATTTGAGCAACAAAATAAATAAAATATTATAGGATTGGCCAGGCATAGTGGCTTACGCCTGTAATCCCAGCACTTTGGGAGGCTGAGATGGGTGGATCACGAGGTCAGGAGATCAAGACCATCCTGGTTAACACAGTGAAACCCCGTCTCAACTAAAAATACAAAAAAATTAGCTGGCATGGTGGTGGGCGCCTGTAGTCTCAGCTACTCTGGAGGCTGAGGCAGAAGAATGGTGTGAACCCGGGAGGCGGAGGTTGGCAGTGAGCCAAGATCACGCCACTGCACTCCAGCCTGGGCGACAGAGCAAGACTGTCTCAAGAAAAAAAAAAAAAAAGTATAGGATTATCCTCAAAGTATAAAATAAAAATCTATCAGTTCATCCTGTATACGTAAATAATATCCTTTTTTTTTTTTTTTTTTTTTTTTTAAAAGGGTCTCACTTTTTTATCCAGGCAGGTTACAATGGCACCATCTCAGCTCACTACAGCCTCAAGCTTCTGGGCTCAAGTGATCCTTCTGCCTCAGGCTCTGGAACAGCTGGGAGCACAGGCACACACCACCAAACCTGGCTAATTTTTGTATTTTTTTGTGGGTTTTGCCATGTTACCCAGGCTGTCCTTGAACTCTTGGGCTCAAGCAATCTGCCCACCTCAGCCTCCCAATGTGCTGGGATCACAGGCGTGAGCCGCTACATCCATCTTGATACACGTAAATTATTGAATAATGAAACAAATCAAAAAGAAGAGATCAAGCTCCTGTGCGGAAGAATTCTACATAATTTATGTAACTTTTCCACCCTCAGAAGTGGAGCACAACTCCCATTTTCAAGCTTTGGCTACCTATACTGACTTCCTTCCACTAAGTGTCAGCTATGTATAGTGACTTCCTTCAAAAGGATACAGTATAAAATGAGATTAAAAAAAAGAGTAACTGTACAGTGGAGAAACTTGACAAAGATTATCTCAGTCAGGCGATCAAGATCAACATTAAGGGGGATGTCACGTTGGGCCAGACGTGGTGGCTCACACCTGTAATCCCAGTACTTTGGGAGGCTGAGGCAGGTGGATCACCTGAGGTCAGCAGTTCAAGACCAGCCTGGCCAACATGGTGAAACCCCGTCTCCACTAAAAACGCAAAAAATTAGCAGGACACAGGAGCAGGCACCTGTAATCCCAGCTACTTGGGAGGCTAAGGCAGGAGAATCACTTGAACCCGGGCGGCAGAAGTTGCAGTGAGCTGAGATTGTGCCACTATATTCCAGCCTGGGCAACAGAGAGAGACTCAAAAAAAGAGTAATGTCATGTTGATATTATGTACCCTTGATATGATGGCATGAAAATGGTACTTTATGTTCATGGTCTTGCTCCAAAAACCACATAATCTCAACCTAATCACAAGGAAAACATTATATAAACCCCAAGTAATGGACGGTCTACAAACTACCTGTCCAGTAGTCACCAAAACCATCAAGTTCATCAAAAGCAGGGAATGTCTGAGAAACTGTCACAGCTAACAGGAGTTCAGGGAGACATGAAAACTAAAGGTAATATGGTTTTCTGGATGGGATCCTGGAATAGAAAAAGGAGCTTAGGTGAAAACTAAGGAAATCTGAATAAAGTATGAATTTTAGTTAATAATAATGTATCTTTCTCTTTCTTTTTTGTTTTTCCTTTTTTTTTTTTTTTTTTTT
>NW_016805896.1:7476732-7480936 GCF_001698545.2 Rhinopithecus bieti
TTTTTTGTTTTTTCTTTTTTTTTTTTTTTTTTTTTTTGAGATGGAGTTTCACTCTGTCACCCAGGCTGAAGTGTGGTGGCACAATCTCAGCTCGCTGGCAACCTCTGCCTCCCCAGTTCAAGTGATTCTCCTGCCTCAGCCTCCTGAGTAGCTGAGATTACAGGTGTCCACCACCATGACCAACTAATTTTTGTATTTTTATTAGAGATGAGGTTTCACCATGTTGGCCAGCATGGTCTTGAACTCCTGACCTCGTGATCTACCCACCTCGGCCTCCCAAAGTGCTGAGATTACGGGCGTGAGCCACCGCGCCTAGCCTTGTTTTGCTTTTTTCATGAAATTTTTTAAATTTAGTAGGCCATGGCATTGAACTTAGATTTGTTCAAGTGTAGGGCAAGATAGAAGAGTCGTTTACCATTTAATAAGATGTCATGATTGTAAGCCTAAAGGCCTGAAGTCTGATATGAGCCTGATCAGAAGATTGCTTCATATTCTTGCAAAAGAGAAAACTACCTGTTCTAAGCAGATATGTGTAAGTGAACTGGAATCGAAGAGATTAAAATTGGTAAGACTAACTCAGAATTTTGCAATAATGCAGGTGAAAGATATCAGAATGCCTATGAAATCTTTTTTTGCTTGAGGCTTTTATGTCTTTTGTCTTTGGCATTTAATATTTGTAATGACAGACATATCTTCTACCTATCTTTTGTCTTAACATTAAGTCCTTGCTAACTCATTAAAATTTGGGAGCTTCTGCAGTATATAATATGTTTACATACAATAATACCACTTAAGCTAACCTTGATAAAGAGCTTAAGAGAGGGTTTTACTTGGGGAAAGGGTAAAACTATTCTCTGAGTATTAGTACCATGTAAGTAACTATTGCATTGCAGAAAAACCAAATGGTTACTTTCCTATGTCTTCTTTTGTTACGTTTGTCTCCTATGTTACTTTCCTATGTCAGATCGGATTGTAAACTTTGATTGCAGGGATTGTATCTTACATTTATTTGTCTCCAGATTAACATTTAGCTTACTGCCTTACCCGATGCTCCATGCATTGTTGCTGATTTTGGCTTTATAAAATAGTCATCATTTTCAGAGAGAAAATTTAAAGGAGTGACACCTTGTAGTAGCAAAAAATAAAGAGTCTATGACTCAAATATTAAAATCTCAGGATTGATTAATGTATCTCCATTCTAAACAATGGGATTTTTAATTGCCAATTAGAATAATTACCAACTTTTAAATGAAGATTTACTATGGACCAGCCACCGTGGTAAGTGCTTTACAATGCTCAATATTATCTCATTTAATCCTCTTAACAATGCTTTAGTTGGCTATTTTCATTATTCTCCTCATTTACAGATGAAAAACAGGCTTAAGGAAGTTAATGGTGAAATAATTAGTTAATTACATTTTATTAATGCATTCTTTCTTAGTATAAAGCCTACAAGTTTATTTTCTAACTAATCTTTATTTTCTTTTCTGTGAACTCAAAATGTCTTAAATTTTCTAAGTTTGTTACTAAATACAGGCTTTCTTACATTCCTACCGCTCTTCCTTAAAGAAGATGTTAGTATAATTCTAGTAAAAAGCAAGTTATCTTATCAAGAACTAGAAATCAGCTGTCCTATTAAATACAAGACCATCATTTAATGCTTTAATGTGTGTATATTTAAAACAAATGAACATGCTTTTTCTGATTTAGGCTATGGAGTTATACAAACCTAAATTTGTTAATTATATCTTCAGGCCGGGCACGGTGGCTCAAGCCTGTAATCCCAGCACTTTGGGAGGCCGAGACGGGTGGATCACGAGGTCAGGAGATCGAGACCATCCTGGCTAACACGGTGAAACCCCGTCTCTACTAAAAAAAAAATACAAAAAACTAGCCGGGCGAGGTGGCGGGCGCCTGTAGTCCCAGCTACTCGGGAGGCTGAGGCAGGAGAATGGCGTGAACCCGGGAGGCGGAGCTTGCAGTGAGCTGAGATCCGGCCGCTGCACTCCAGCCTGGGCGACAGAGTGAGACTCCGTCTCAAAAAAAAAAAAAAAAAAAAAAAAAAAAAAAAAAAAATTATATCTTCAATATAACTATCAACCACATAGTATTTATAAGATGAATTTGAATATGAAAACAATTATTCTCTCCATATCAAAGTAATAATATATTTGCATCCTCATAATCTGGTTTATATTTGCTCTGACACTCTATTTTTATGACTGGATTTGTCTTTTTTGAGATTTAGTGTCCAACAATTGATAACTCATTACTGTACACTTGAGACTTCTCAGGAAGATTTACCATATAGATGGCAACCACTATTTGAACATGGTCATAAGTTTATGGACATATCATATTAGAAGTTACAAGCATTTCCCGAAAAATCTCACATCCTCCAAAACTGCACAAAATACGACAAGATGTATGGGGAAAATAGAATTAGGAGCAGTAAACTCAAAACTTTGCAGTCAAAGAACTAATGAGATCAATAACGGTCTTTAAGAAAACATTATACAGTTAAAAAGACATGCTAAATTTTTAAATAAACAAAACAATACTACAGAATATATAAGACATTACCTTAAGAAAAAATGATAGTAGCTTGACAGAAGTGGATATAAGGAAAGTTGAGGCTGCTAAATGATAGAGAAGAGAAAACTGAATAAGATCTGAGAGTATCACTCTCAATAGAAACAGTGCAGGGCCAAACAAGAAAGAGCAAACTTGAGTGTGAAAATACAAAACTGGGCTCCTCTATGGCTTGCTGCTTTCAACCCTGCATTTACTTTCCAATTTGCTGCTGTTACTGTACTTGAGAGCGCAAAGCATTAACATGCTTGAAAAACTGATATATTATTTTATTCACATTATTTCTCGATTTTTCCATCCCATATGAGCTAATTTTGCTAATTCTCATTTCAAAATATATATTGTAGCCAAACAAACCTAACCTGAAGAGATTACCTTTGCCCCCATCTCTAGATTAGTGAATACACATCCAATGTATTAATTATTTACTAGATTTTAATCATTTAAAAAATCTTATAAATAAATTAAAACCTCATTATATGGAGCCTTAATTTATTATACCCACAACATACATGTTAAGATTAGATTTGGAAGAATAAGATAGCCATTAGATTTTCTCATTGTTTCCTTGGGGTTTCTTGTGTATTAAATTTGGGATTTTAACACTTGAAAATTTTAGACACACTTTTACCCCATTTTAACCCATAATTTCAGGTTTATCTAAGTAACTTTTAAGCTCTAATTAAAGTGGGTTTGAAATAAATGGCTTCAACATTTTATTAGTCCTGTTATGTGCTGCCAAAGGTACTTTTTATTTCACTGAAATTAAAACTTTTCATGAAACAAAATACAGTTGTTATATAGTTATTTTAACTTTTAATGTGCTTTCACACTTACCATTTTATCAGAAGTAACTATCCTCTGGAGAGTCTGAACTATACACCAGATCTACTTCTGCTACAATTTCCCCAATAATGAGTCCTTGGATCCTCAGTATGAAAATTATTTTTTTAAGGCAAATTATTTTTTATGGCAACATTTTATTTAAATAATTTCATTCTCACCTCAATTTTCTCACCTTAAGTTAGTTTAAGGGCACAGATGTTACCTTTATGAGCTTGGTTTCCAGGTTCCTTGACCGTTCAAAGTTGTTTGTTTTTTAATCCCCAGACAGGTATACTTATTTTCCAGACTTGAATCTCTTCTTCTCCGGAAATCCACTTCTCTGCTTCATTAAGCCTCCCTTTAATATCCAGAATTAAATCTCATACCTCATTTATTGTTGTGGTTGTGGGTTGCGTTTTTTCTCACTGCAGCACTGGAAATGGCTTTGAAAGGAATGACCTGAAGTTTTCATCATTCAATTTAGAGTAATTTTTACTTCTAGATATTTGTGGAATAAGAATTCATTTAACCTAAAAGAGAGAGAGAGAAAAAAAATCATTAAAAGTGCTGGGAGAGGGGAAAGAAGGGCAATAATGACTTTCTGCTAATAATCAAAGGGATTTGTCATGTGAAGAAATAGTATTTTTCTGTATAGTTTTCAAGATAGAGCCAGGACCACTTGGGAAAATTCGTAAAATGCACAAGACTTCTTATCAAATGAGTTTATGAGTCTGAATCCATTTTAAGTCTTTCGTGTCTTTCTTTTTTTTTTTTTTTTTTTTTTTTT
>NW_016805896.1:7481264-7498018 GCF_001698545.2 Rhinopithecus bieti
TTTTTTTTGAGAAAAACTCTCCCTCTGTTGCCTCGTCTGGAGTGCAGTGGTGCAATCACAGCTCATTGCTGCCTCAACCCCCTGGGCTCAAGCAGTCCTCCCGCCTTAATCTCCTCAGCAGCTGGGACCACAGGTGTGCACCACCACAGCCAGCTAATTTTTTGTAGAGACAAGGGTTTCCCTATGTTGCCTAGGCTGATCTTGAACTCCTGGTTTCAAGCAACCCTCCCACCTCAACCTCCCAAATTGCTGGGATTACAGGTGTGAGCCCTCTGTGAGACTTTGACTAAAGGCCAATTACAGCAAAACAGAATCCTGCGGTGCATTAGAACAAAGACAACGAGGATGAATGAACCAGGTTCAAGTCCAGATTCTGCTGCAGGCAAACTTGTATGACATTGGGTGAGTTTTTCAACTTCTCTTTGCCTCAGTTTCCTTGCCTATAAAATGAGACTGAAAGTCGTGTCATAGAGTTTTTGTAAGGATTAAATTAACGTATCTAAAACATGCCTGACAACCTGTAGGCATCATCTGTTAACTCTAAATATTAAGCTATTTTCTAAGAATTTCTGTGCTCTTCTAAATTTTTTGGAATTGGAGAATAAAATGTAAGGCAGCCTATGCTTCTGAAAATTCTTCCTTCCATTTTCCATAAGTACAGAACACATTTTCATGAAAACGCACAGATTCTCAAGAACAGGGACCTTTGATTTGTTCAATGGTGATTCTCAAGCAGTAGGAACAGCTAGTCTGTAGTAGGTGCTCAGTAAATATTGAGGAGCCCTAATTAGGGAAAAGGAGTCAGGCTGGTGGAGGTAGCAAGGGAAAGTAAAGAGATAAAGCAAATAAGCTATAAGTCTGCCTGTCTTCATGGTCTAGGACATATAAACAAAAGAGGAAGCAGATGAGCTATAGGTCCGCTTTTCTTTATGGCCCAGGATAGATGGTCCTGCACAGATAACATACATAACTCACAAACTTCCTGCTTACCATCAGATGCCTCAATTTATCTAATGCCTTGGCTGACAGAAGAATGCAATTTAAGCTCTCTGCTGCCTTGGCATTATCAATCAAGCCAAGAACCATCCTATAAAATCTCTAGCAAGCCTTTGTTTCCTTGCAGTCAATCTCTCTTCTGCTGGTCTGCCCATTGCCTTCTCACAAGATATTTTCCTACTTTCTCTAATAAATCTGTGTTTCTTTACCTACAACTGCCTTGGTAAATTCTATTACCCCTGCACCACTGGCCCAGCTAGTCATCGCTCACCCGTGACAAAAATATATTGAAGAAATAGATGAAAATGTCCAATTGCCTCACATTTTGAAGAATAAATAGATGTATTTAGAAAGGTTATACCATGATAATTCCATTAAACCAAAATGAAGGCCTTGTTTGTCATAATCAGGACACTCAAAAAAAAAAAAAAAAAAAGTCCTCAAAGTCAGGAAATGTCTAATTTCCCTGTTTTGCTTCTTTTAAAATCTACACTGGGCCAGGCATGGTGGCTTATTCCATCACTTTGAGAGGCCAAGATGGGAGGATCATTTGAAACCAAGAGATCAAGACCACCCTGGGCAACATCGTGAGACCCCATCTCTGCAAAAAAAATTCAAAAATTTGCTGGGCACGGTGGTGTTCACCTGTAGTTACAACTAATTGGGAGTTTGAGATGGGAGGATTGCTTGAGCTTAAGAGTTCAACGCTGCAGTGAGCCATGATCACACCATTGCACTCCAGCCTGGGTGACAGAGCGAGACCCTATCTTAATCAAGCAAGCAATCGATAATCTTCACTGGAAATGATCCCTTGATGTATTAGTTTGTTTTCACGCAGCTGATAAAGACATACCTGAGACTTGGCAATTTACAAAAGAGGTTTTTTGGACTTACAGTTCCATGTGGCTGGGGAGGCCTCAAAATCATGGGAAGGTAAAAGGCACATCTCACATAGTGGCAGACAACAGAAGAGAGCTTGTGTAGAGCAACTACCCTTTTTAAAACCATCAGATCTTGTGAGACTTATTTATTATCAGGGGAACAGCAGGGGAAAGACCTGAGCCCATGATTCGATTACCTCCCACCGGGTCCCTCCCACAACACGTGGGAATTCAAGATGAGATTTGGGTGGGGACACAGCCAAACCATATCACTTGATAAGTGATATGTGACACTTTTCTATTCTTGGCATTTTAAACATCAGTGTGAGTCTTTTGGTGAGAAGGCAAATATATGGAGCACAGACCAGGTGCAGAGCTGACCCGCAGTAAGAAGACTCCAGAATTTTTATTTAAATGATAACAAATGAGATTAGTATATAATATGAACCCTGTAAACCATGTGTTTCACTGTCAAATGATCAAGGAGTAAACATTTTAAGTGCATTGATGGTTTGGTAGATCTTGGCATGATCTAAGGTATGTGGTTTTCTGCTGTGAATGGATGACTCAAATCTACTCCAACTGGATTATTACTGTTTCCCCAGCCCCTCCCACTCCTTTACGGATCCCACCCGTGGCAAAGGAATTAGCTCATTTCCAAATAAAAATTAGATAATTAGTGTGACGTATCAACAAATGTATAAACTGTATAAAGTTTCTCCTATTAAATCTTTCAAAATCTACACATATTACCACAAAATTTACATATACTGTGTGAATGACCATGTTAGTGTCATTAATACTCAGATATTTGTACCTGAATGAGGTTCAAGATGAGGACTAGGAAATCTTAGAAAATATCAGCAAAATATCAACCACTCAAAAGACCTAGGTTTATTCTTTCATTTACTATGACTTGGACCAACTATTTATACTCTAAATTTCAGTTTACTCATTTATAACACAAGAATGTTAATCCCACCTTATAGAAATATTGTGTTAAATGAGATAATGTATGTAAGAAAACTGCCACATAAAATATTAATAAAATGTTATTGTGAATAATAATACTATTTATGATATTCATCAATTTATTAAAAATATTTACTGAGGACTAAATATACATCAGGCACTGCTCCACCCTGTTGATACTAAGAGGCATTCATTTGACTCTAGAGAAAAATAAACTCTTTTTTTTGAACAGGGTCTGGCTCTATTCCCCCAGGCTGGAATGCAGTGGCACCATCTCAGCTCACTGCAACCTCGGCTTCCCAGGTTCAAGTGATTCTCATGCCTCAGCCCCACCCCCACCAAGTAAATGGGACTACAGGTGCTCAACACCACACCTGGCAAATATATACATATATAATATATATGTATATATGTATATGTGTGTATATATGTATATATACATGTCAGTGCAAAATAATTTTAATCAAAGGATTGTACATTTTCTTCCCACATATCCTGCCTTGTATTAGGAAATGACATTATGATCTATTTCATTACAAGTAAAATATTACAAAATATTTACAGGAAAATATTAAAAGTAACCCAAACACAAAAGGCAAGATGAAATAAACTGGCTTTTCAGAAATCTCTACTCCAGTGTCCACAGCACATAAGAAGACAGTCAAAACAAATAAGCAACTAAGATCCCCCTGATCACAAATTTCCAAAGGGGAAGAAACAGGATAAAGATAGTCATGTGAAAGGGAATGGATTTTAGCAGCACTGCTTCAATAACTGATCTATTCTGAATGAAATACCCTCTTTTATGTGCAGCAAATTCTGAACAAGGCTAAATTTTAGGATATTCCTTGAACTGAAATTAGAAAATACTCTGACAATGGAAGCAGCTCTTTCATCTAAGTTTAAAAAGGGCCTCTTTCTCCATGGGCTACTGTTGTGAACAGAGGCCTGTTCTGGCATCAAAAGCTGTCACAGTAGCCCTTCCATCTCTTTCATGAAAGCCTCATAGACATCATCCTTAGTTTGTACTGAGACAGGAACAGAAGGACCAGATTTGGGTGCTGCTTTGGCAAGAGGCACAGGAGAATTATCCTCTAACTTTCTTTGGGAAGCAGCAGTAGCCCTTTTATTCTCCCGACATACTCTCAATGCAGTGGGCACAAATCGAGTAACCTCTGCCTTGGGATTAGTGATCTGTGGCTTGGCACTGATGGTTGTTGTGGCTTTCTTCTCAGTGGTGGCTGCACTCGTATCATCTACCTTGGGTCACTGAATCAAGTTGGGTGGGGCACTTAAAACCCCAGGGTTTGGCAAAGGAGCTGGTGGCAAAAGTCCGGGGGGGGCAGATCCCAACGGGAGGCATCAAAGGTGGGTGCATCATGCCAGGACAAAATATACTTGCGTTAGTAAGTATATTTGCGGCCTGGCACTGTGGCTCAAGCCTGTAATCCCAGCACTTTGGGAGGCCGAGATGGGCGGATCACGAGGTCAGGAGATCGAGACCATCCTGACTAACACGGTGAAACCCCGTCTCTACTAAAAAATACAAAAAACTAGCCGGGCGAGGTGGCGGGCGCCTGTAGTCCCAGCTACTCGGGAGGCTGAGGCAGGAGAATGGCGTGAACCCGGGAGGCGGAGCTTGCAGTGAGCTGAGATCCAGCCACTGCACTCCAGCCTGGGTGGCAGAGCGAGACTCCATCTCAAAAAAAAAAAAAAAAAAAAAAGAAAAAATATTTGCTCTTGTATTTGGTATTTGGACTAAAAGCCAAAATGAGCTTATGGTGAAGCCTACAAACTCCAGGAATACCTGGAGGTGCAGGGGGAGGTATCCTTGGTGGGAGTCCCCAAGGAAGGGGACCAGGAGGCAGACCTGGAGGTGGACCTAGCAGAGGTAGTAAAAGTCGGTGGTCGTGGAGGTAAAAGTCAGGGTAAAGGCCGAGTCCTGGCATTCCAGGTGGTCTCAGGAGGAGCTCCTGGAGGCAGTCCAGGAGGAAGGTCCATAGGTGGCCTAAGAGGCCGTAATGGTGAAGCAGGTGGTGGCCCAAGAGGTAGTGGTCCTGGCATGGGTGGTGCTTGTATCTGAGAAGGAGGAACAGACTGAGGGGGAGTCTGCTGCTGTGAAGAAGCAGTGGATGTGCCATCAGAATGCGATTCCTCTTTATGCTGTTTTTATGATTCCTTTTCTGCTTCAGAGTCAACAGAATCATCTTCATCATCCTCCTCTGAAAATTCCTCTACTTCCCGTCCCTCCTCAGGGATTTCTTGACCTGTCATACGAAGCATCGTGGCTTGAAGAGGAGTCAGTTCCCTCATGTTCTTCTTTTCCTTCGATTTTCCAGGTATATCTGCAAACCATACACTCAGACCTGTCTTCTTTTCTTCATTGTTGTGTCTCTCACCATCATCACGGTGCACACTTTCTCAATCTGATCCATCGGCGTCACTGTCATCAGTACTGTCATCATGCTTATCTTGATCCATGTCCTTAGGATAGCCATCATCTTCACTGGTGCTAAAAACATCATCATCATGACCTCGCTGGGCAATTTCAGGACTACGTAACATGTCTTCATTTCACCTAGGAGGGGGAAGATCTAGGGCAAAACCCACTTTATGGCCATATATCTGCACGACTTGAGAAGGAGGTGGAAAACGGGGAGGAACAAGAAGTTTTCTGCCAGGGGGCAAATGTGGAACACCATGTCCCACGAAGAGGAAGGATAGAAACTGCCCAAGTTGGAGGTCCATAGGCTGAGGGTTTCTTAAGCATGGAGGGTGACTGGACACCAGGAAGTGGAATGTCCTGGATCAAAACGTTAGAAGGAGCCTGTGGCATATCTGGTGAAGAAATACTCTCCACATCCACATGCTGAGCATTCTCCACAGCATCCAAATATTGGTTAAGTTGAGCCCTCTTCTGTTCATACTCTATTTCTAGCTTTCTCAATTCTTTCTAAATATCTGGATTCTCTTTTTCATAGAGTCGTAGAATATGTTCAAAGGTTTCACGAAGCTATTTTTACACTTGTCTTTCTGTACTTTCTCATTTAATTGTGGCTGTTGCACTGGGTTAAACTCCATTTCATCCAATTTCTCCACGTCTCGGATCATCTGTTTGGGATCCTCATCTTTAAAACTGCAGCTGGAACCATCATGAGCTGTTTTTTGTTCTTCAATTCTCTCTTCTGGGCTTCCTTTCGGGCTTGGTCTGTGGGGTTCATACATTTTCCACTCTTGGTGGATGATGTAGATCTCCTTCCCATGTTGACAATTTGTATGACTTACTTGTTCGTTTTAAAAGAAAAAGAAAAAGAGGCCAGGCGCGATGGCTCACGCCTGTAATCCCAGCATTTTGGGAGGCCGAGACGGGTGGACCACGAGATCAGGAGATTGAGACCATCCTGGCTAACACGGTGAAACCCCGTCTCTACTAAAAATACAAAAAAGAACTAGCCGGGCGAGGTGGCGGCGCCTGTAGTCTCAGCTACTCCGGAGGCTGAGGCAGGAGAATGGCGTGAACCCGGGAGGCGGAGCTTGCAGTGAGCTGAGATCCGGCCACAGCACTCCAGCCTGGGCGACAGAGAGAGACTCCGTCTCAAAAAAAAAAAAAGAAAGAAAGAGAAAAGAAAACACTTCTGCTGTGCTCCCAGGACTGCGAGAAGCCAGGAGGGGGTGATTCCCAGCCTCTTTCACTTCTTAAGGGCCTTCAACTCAGCCTCGCGCTCAACCCCTCAGCCCCAGCATCGTGAAACCTCGCACCCCTCGACAGTCCTTACGTCATTTCCCATTCTTCTGTCCCACTGTCTCTCCAATTTTTGTATTTTTAAGAGAGATAGGGTCTCGCCATTTTGGCCAGGCTGGTTTCAAACTACTGGCCTCAAGTGATCTGCCCGCCTCGGCCTCCGAAAGTGCTGAGATTACAGGTGTGAGCCACTGCATCCGGCCGAACATAGACTTCTTAATAAATGGTGCAATCAAATATGCCTGGTTGTGTGATGTAAGTCTGCAGTTCAGTGAGAGCAAAAAACTTCAATTCTACCCAAAGAGGTGGTGTCATAAAGAACCGAACTGTATTAGTCATTGTCCCAGCAAGAGAGAGAGAGCACACTCAAAGGCTACATGACAAGTGTTTACTGGAAGGACTATCTAACGAGACAGGGCAGGGTTAAAGGGACTCACAGGGATGACGAAGGTCCCAAGGATGAACAGGGATGGGAAGAAGTTAACACCCCCAGGCTGAAAAGGATACAGAGGTTTGTTTCCAGTGTCAAGCAAAAGCTGTAGCCATGGGAGCTGTGGTGTTGGTCAGAGGAGCAAAGCCACTGCTAAACCACAGTGCAGCAGGGATGAAAGTGTGGGGAGGTGGAGGTCAAGTGATTCAGTTAGATGGTGAGGGCATTTAAGGGAGATAGCACTGCAAAAACAAAAATACAGAGGTGTGGGAGAAAACCATGTCACATTGCTGGAACTGGAGTGTAGGATGAAGTAGAAGTCAGATCATGAAGGGCCTAGTATATCACGCCAAGGCATTTGGACTATATCCTATATAACCAATAAGAGGCTGTGCCCCATAAATGACTAAAAGAATCTATTGCTAATTAAGTCCTTGTGTTTGGTCTTGTGGGTTGGGTTGGGGGAGCAGGGGAGAGGGGGAGGTTGAGAGATCATTTTGAGTAGTTTGTGTCTGTTTCCCAGCTTAAGACTTTTCTGAACCAAGGCTGCTAATACAAATCACATATGTTATGGAGGACACTGTACCATTCCTAATTATTTTAGGGTAATGTATTTAGTTACACACTAAATTAACACTAATTGAAGTTGGAATAGGTTCAGAAAGCAATTAAATATTATTTGGAATTGAACAGTGGAGTAGGATATGTTCCTCTTTCAATACAGAATTCATGCTGAATGATTGCACTGGGCTAAATTGACATTTTTCCCCTGAATTCCAGCAAGCAATCCAGTCTTCTTCACTTTTATCCAAATCACATGAAAACAAGAGAAAAGATGCTAATATAAGTATATTTGCTCTTGTATTCAGTATTTGGACTAAAGGCCAATATGAGCTTATGGTGAAGCCTTCAAACTCCAAGTCACATAAGATGAATCATCTGTTCTGCTTCGTTCCTACTCTTGCCCATGGAAGTACAAGGGAGGTACTCAGAAGCTTGTTCAAAGAGAAAATTGAAAATCATTATTAAAAGAGCTCTTAGACACTGTATCTATGGCTTTTTTGGTCCTGTTTATTTTTTTTTTTATAAAAAGAGAAAAGATACACTAATTTTCTTTGTATACAAACACATTATAATTTGCAGCACTTTGTTATATAAAAAGCAGACATTCATTTTGCAGCAGATATTTTTGTGGCACAGTCTGGGGCCACAGAGCAGCATGGCTCATACTAACCAATTATGATAATTAAACCCTCAATTCTAACTCTATTGGCTACTATAACCTGAACTAAAAATTAAGCCTATTTGTGGAGGGTTTTTTTTTTCTGTATGTATATTAGGTTTTATAGCATGAAAGGGTATCAAGTTATACTTGCTACCTAAATGTATTATGGCCTAAGTCAGTTATTGCTTTCTATCCAGTTTTAGGGTGTTAAAAGCAGCAGACTAGCTTAACTCGTGGACAATACGTGATGGTATGCACAGTTCTATTTGCTGAGCTTGTATTCATTCTGGATTTTGACCAAATTAATTTTTAATTAATTTGTTGCATCTTAAAATAAGTGTGGGCTTAAAACCCTAATCTGATAATGTATTTACTCAGAGATTTCTTGAGAGTTTAGCTGGAATCAGAGGAATAATTAAATTACTATGGGTCTCTAGTGTATCATGGCAGTTCAGAAATTCAAAAAAAGATTTGCTCCCTCTCACAAGGAAGGTTTTCTACAGTGGAAAGAAGGAAGGATGAAAACTCAGAGGAAATGATGACATCCAAGGGAAGACGGGAAGATTTTACTCCAAAAGGAGAATGATTTAGACCAGTTACTCTGAAGCCCAAGGAAGAAACAGACCATAGACATTCAAGAACTCTAGTTCATCTTTTAATGAGCAAAAAGAGAATCTCCTCCAGGGAGGAGGCTGTACATCATTCAGTGTTGCTGGAAGGCAGAATGTGCAGGAGGAAACGGTATCAGGTAGCTGGAGAGTGGTCCTTAAATAGATAATCATGCCAGGAATGTAAACATCCTTCTTAGGAAGAGGAGGGGTATGCTAAAATTTGCCTTTCAGAAATATCACTTATAGTAGTATGGAGGCTCCATTGAAGAAAGGTGAGCCAGGAAGCATCTTAGTAAATGGGGATAATTCAAGCCAGGTTTTCCAAAAGAACTATTTACACAGCCATGAATAGAGTGCAGGAAAATGTCAAAGACAGCACAGAACCCAGGGGCTAGGAGCTGTTAATAACCCTAGGCCTGAAGAATGAAGGAAGAGAGCAGTTACTGGAAACCCAAAGGGGAGTATTGTGGGAAAGAGACCACTTTGGGAGGAACCATGACCTTGGGCAAGGGTCACAGCCAACTTAAGGCAAACCTGCAGAGAGAAAGCTGAAAAAATGTATACCCTCACCTCATACCCCTCCCTCCTCCTAATATCCTACTTCGTCTTCTCATTGGCCAAGCCCAATGAGAAAACAGAAGGCAAGGAGGATTTTCAATGTAATTTATACAGAACTGCCTCCTGGAGCAAAGAATATGGTGGAAAAACATGGCAAAAGGATCTAGAAGGACAAATGGAAGCTATCTAGCACAGTCCCCATTTTCTGCCCCTCCACATCCCCTGTTCTTCTCCATTCATTTGAAAACTTTGTGTCTCAAGCCACAGTACACATGAAGTACCATCAGCTACAAAATCATAGCAGGTTTGCATGCTTATGCCATGTAATCGCAAAAGCAGTTGGAATAGAATGGTAGAGTAGGATATGTTGTTCTCTCAATACAAAATTCACGTTGAATTGCTAAATGATTGACATTTAGCAATTACGTGGTGTATACATAACTACTATTGGTGTGTGTGTGTGTGGCTAGTCTAGTGGTGTATGAATAACTACTACTGATGTGTGTGTGTGTGTGTATGTAGGCTAGTCATTTAGCAATGACTAGCTAGGTGACATTTAGCAATTACATGGTGTACGCATAACCACTACTGCTGTGTGTGTGTGTGTGTGCATGTGTGTGCGTGTGTGTTTGTATGTCTTAGGCTAGTCATCGGAACAGCCTCTCTCCTCTACCTATTCCATGTTCCCCTTACTCTCTGCCAGCACCTCAGTTGGATGGGCTTCTTTACCTGGTAGAGACCAAAAACTTCATTTATGTACACGAGTCTTTGGTGGTCTTGTCTTTATTAAACTGTCTCAGTTTTCTATCAATAAAAACATTAGGAATGCTAAACAAAAGGAGTACAGGCCCCACCCTCCAAAAAAAAATGCCCTCTGAGTTCCAGACATAGTCCTCCTTTTCCGTGGTGTAGCAGCAACCCAATTTCCCCATAATCAATTATCCAGGCAGCACAATAACTGGGGAGATTGGCTACAAGTCAAAATCCTATGTGTAATCTTCCAGGCCCTATCAGAGGTAATTTCAAAGGCTGGGGAAGTAGGAGGGTGGGTGCTAGCGTGGGACGGGAGAGGGTATCTGTTTTTCCCATGCCAGACTCGGTGCACAGCTACTGCACTGCCACCTTTGCAGGGAGTTACAGGCAAGAATTCAGGCCCCCTCAGTCAGCCATGCTCTTGTGCATGTCTGTATTCCTGCCTTGGTGCCTCCATTTGGAAGGCTTTTTATTGGGACAGGCCTCCGGTGAGACATTGTTCAGATGCTTCTGACAAAGCCTCCTTATTGAGGGGCCCTGAACACTTTTTTCCAGTCCAACTCAGAACTTTTCTGACTCTATACTTTTCTACCACTAGCCCTTCTACCTCTCCTCCTCACCAGTCCCAGAGACCATAAAACAGCAGGAACTTTTTATTCGGAGCTCTTCCAGCATGAGACAATCCCCTAGTCAGTATGGACGCATTCTCCCCTTGCCCGTGCCATTTTATAAGGCGTAAGTGGGACATTGGGGAGCTGTCACCCTTTCTTGTTTAGCCTCTTGTTTATACTGTCAAAGTAAGTAAATAAAGTGTTACTTTCAGTTTGGCTCATGGTCTTAACCGAACACCTTGACACCTGGCTTCTCTCTCTCTGAAAAATAATGACCTCCTTCCCTATCAATTCCATGGCAGGAGGAAGCTAAAGTTATTATGGAACAATCTCTGCTTCCAATTTATCCCCCAGCCTCTGCCAAGAGAGTAATGTAAAAACAATGCCACATCCTGGGTAGAATGGGAGGTCTTAGTCCCACTATTGTACTCCCATTTATTTCGCCAGTCTGGCCCTCAGAAAACCTGGGTAGGTAGAAGACAGCGGACCACCACAAATGTAACCAAGGACGAACTCCAGTCTCAGCTTCTGGTACTGAATGCACTATTGAATGCATTCCCTTTAATACCCATGAGAAAGAGGCATCAGAAGCGATTCAGATTTAACCGAGATGGACAACAGATTATATCTGCAGTCTTGTCCTTCGGCTCTCCTGCCCTTTATCATGGTAAGTGCCAAATGAACATGGACCATCTGAACATTCTAGAGAACATTACATGTATCTGCTATATTGTTGATATCATGTTAATCACACCAGATGAGTAAGAAGCAATAAGTACTCTGGATGGTCTGATAAGACCCAGGTATTCCAGAGGGAGGGATATAAGTTCTATAAAAATTTAAAGAATGCAACAACAGTGACTTTTTCAGGAGTCCAATAGTCTGGGGCATTCCAGGACATTGTCTTCAAGGTAAGGGGCAAGTTATTAATCTCGGCACCTTCTAACACCATGAAACATAGCATTCGGTAGGCCTCTTCATGTTTTGGAGGCAACATACTATGGTTGGGAATACTGTTCCAATCCATTTACCATGTGATGCAGAAGGCTGCCAGTTTTGAGAGGACCTAGATTGTTCTGGTGGGACTGTAGTACAAGTATAAGCCAGGCTGTAATACAAATCATCTTGTTGCTTATGCCGTATGACAAGGTATACCCCATTATACTAGAAGTATATATGATAGATCAATAAATCATAAGGAATACTTAGCAAGCTCCAATAGGAAGCTGCAATATAGACCTCCTAGAGTTCTGAATTAAGACCATGCTAAAAGCAACTGCTGGCATATTATTAGGTTTAGTTGCAAACCAAGCTATGACCACTAAGGGCACTAAGGGAGTATTTGACTAGAGGTGCCCATTATGAGTTGGGTGCTGTCAGACCCACCAACTCATAAAACTGAGAAGGCCTATGAGCAATCTGCCATACAATGAAAATGATGCATTTTGTATCAGGCCCAGGCAGATCTAAGGGGCACAAGTAAGCTGCATGAATAGGTAGCCCAGAACCACATGTCACCCATGACTATTGCATATATACTTTGCCTTCAGCTTGCTACTATGGCCTTATCAGAGTTCTCTATGACCAGTTGATCAAGGGTTGTTGTGTAGATGGGATGGCTCAATATTTTGGTAGGAACCAAAAATGGATTGCTATTCCACTATAGCACCCCCGGGGTGGGGGGGGTGGAGATCCTAAATAGTGATAAGGGAAAATCCTCCTGGTGAGCAGCGCTTTTGGTGGAGGGAGAAGGAGTCAAAATAAGAATATGTATAGATTCAGTGGCAGTGCTGAATACTTTGGCTAGTCAGGGACTGAAAGGAGCAAGATTGAAAGACTGAAGACAAAGAGATCTGAGGGAAGAAATATGGGGATAGACCTATGGGGGAGGGTACAAAGGGAGAGGATCTTTGTATCACACATCAATGCCCAGCAGACAGCCTCCACTGAAGGTGAAACACAAAACAACTACGTGGAGAGGAAGAGTCAGCCAGTAGGTGTTGGCTGGCTCTCTCCTCAGATTCACCAATGTTTGTACAATGGACACATAATTGTAGCCACAGGGGCTATACACACACTATGCAGGCACCTAATAAGTTGGACTTCCTCTTTCCAAGGCTGATCTAGCTACTTCTACTGCTGGCTATGTTGTGTGGCCTGCTGTCAATAGAGGCAATGCTGAGACCCCACTTCAGTATATCCCTCAGGGAACCTAATTAGCCCAGTGCTGGCAAGTTATTGGGCCCCTTCCACACTGTTAACACCAACAGGGATTGACGTGCTTTCCAAACATGGGTTTGACTTTGCTGACTATGCTTTCACTGATACCTATATGAGAGTTCTTGAGTGTAAGGTGTAACATGTGTTCATGTGTTCCTGCTTCACATTACTTTGTACCAAGGGACACTGTTTGGCAAAGGAGGTAGGTCAGTGAGCTCATGACCATGGACTCCATTGGTCATATTATATGCATCATTATCCAGGGCCTGGCAGCTTGATACAGCATTAGAGTAGACTCTTAAAGGTGAATCTAAGGCACCATTTTAGAGATGTCATTCTTTGATGATGACTGGATGTTCTTCAGGATGCACTATGTACCTTAAACTAATGCTGATTAGGATGCTGTAACCCCAATAGGATATGCTGGTCAGAGAATCAGGGAGTAAAAACAGGAGTATCCCTTTCTACTGCTACTCCTCATGACCCACTTGAAGAATGTGTGCCTCTCATCTCTGCAAGGCTCTATGAGTCCAGAGGCCCTTGTTCTTAGGGTACACATTAAGAGTCTCACTAAATTGAAATCTACAGCTGGCATCTAGTAACTTTGGGATCATTGTGCCAGTAGGCCTATAGGCACCAAAGGAGTTAACAAATCACTATAAAAATATGAAGTTGCTACTAAATAGTTTTGGCATAGAAAAACATGTTTGTCATTCAAGTGATCCCCTGTGGTATCTCTTGCTATTCTCTTGTCCACTTTTAACTATTAATGGACAATTACAGTAACCACAGTCTGTTAATATCTGCACCACTCTGCAAGTAGTAATAGTCAAACAACTTTGATGATGGTTAGACACAGTTGGTAAGCCTATATACAGCTTGGTGTACATTCCTGTCACCATAGCCTATTAAGCATGCACTTAAGTGTCTGGAGAAAAAGAGTAACTGACAATGACCGAATGAGTCACCTTGCCCATCTGATTATTGAGAGGCTTTTCTACTATGAATGGTCTCTGATGGGCATTTACATGGGACACAAATATGTTCATGTTCTGTTCATTCCAAGAAGCCCATCCACATCTCTATCTCCCCTTCCACATTGTGATCAATAATTCCAATAGTGTCCTTTCCAAGTTCCTAAGTGTAAAAAACTATTATCAACTGCTCTTGAGTGAATGTAGATCTACTTCTGAGGCCATTTCTCTCCACACACAAAGTGATCAACTGTATATGCAGCTCAAGGTTGAGCCCACCAGCAGTGGGATCATGGTACAGCAGGCATCCCTGTTTTCCTATTGCCAGCACACCAGACAGATCCATCCATAAACTGAGCCTATATCTTTTTCTCTGCAGTTAACTCATCATAGAAAGGGTTGAAGGCAAAGCAGTAGGAGCAGACGCTAGATGGGAGTTGGAGCCACTGGCTCTCCTGGGACAGTTTGTGGTACCTTCTGGACCTGCTCAGGTATGGCTTCATATATACCAGGAACTGACAAACCACAGCTCGTGGACCAAATCCAGCCTGCCACCTGTTTTGTAGCTTGCATTCTTTGCAAGCTAAGAATGGGCCTTCCCTTTTTAAAAATGGCTGGAAAAAATCAAAATAAGAATAATATTTCATGATATATAAAATTATCTGAAATTCAAATTTCAGTGTCAATAAATAGTTTTTATTGGAACACTGCCATATTCGTTCATTTACATCTTGTTTATAGCCACTTTTGTGCCACAGCAGCAGAGTTAAATAGTTGCAACAGGAACCATATGGCCCACAAAGCCTAAAATATTTACTATCTGGTCTTTGATAGATAAAATTTGCTGACCCCCTGATATATACTACTTCCATTTTATAATGCAATGCACTGTGCACATCCAATTTTATGGTTCAGTGAATCAGAAAACAGAAGTTTGGCAATTTGGATATCCTATGGTCAAGAATTCAATCTGTTCCAAGACCAGCACAGTCAAGATCTTTTTCTCTAATGAATCGTTGTTGGCAGAATAGAACATAGCCTTATTCCAAAACTCTAGGGTGTCTGTCTTGTGATTCTTCTACTGGGACTTGCCAGATGCTCTGCATAGCAATTCTGTCTGCCACTGACAGAGCAGACCATTGGTTTGGCTTGGTCACAGGGTCCATGTCTCAAGACTGCCTGAACTGCAGCCTGAACTGTCTAAGAGTTCTTTCTTATTTCAGGTTCCAATCAAAACTGTCAACTTATGAAGGTATCCAGTAAGCGGGTTGGTACAGCATGCCTAATGTGGCAGATGTTGCCTCAATAACCCAAAGAGGACCATAAAGCATTCTGAGTGGTACAAGGTACAGTAACTTCTCTTCTACTTCAGATGGATGTCCCAATATGACTCAGACCACTTGTCCTCCATAAACCTCAATATTGTAGGCTCTTGACCTTCACAGATTTTCCCTCTCATCCTTAGGTAAACATGTACCATACTCTTTTCACAGGTATTGATCTTTATGGGGATATGTTTATGCTAATTAACATCCTGAATGCTTAGCTCCTTTTCAGAGAGTGCTTTCTGGAGAACTCAACTTGTGAGCCCTGGAGCAAGATTGTAATGGCATATTGCTGTCCCTGCTATGTAAGTGCAAGCCATTTCTGATTCCACTTACTAACAGAAATAGAAAAGAAGGTATTTTTATACCAGGTGCCAGTCGTTCTATCGATTTGCACTAGTAAAGATACTACATCTGGAACCTCAGCTATGCTAGGTATCACCATCTGTAGTAGGGTTCTTCAAAGAATATGAATATTTAGATTTGGATCGTCATGGCGGAGGGGAGGCAGTACTAGATCGCAGCTCTGACTTGGATGGACAGCGCAGCATGCAGAGGCTCGCATTGTGAATTTTAGCTCCAGAACGACTGTGAGAATAAATCAGGAATCCTGAAAGGACCCACAGACCCTCTGAAGGAAGTGGACTACTCTTGCAGGACCTGGGAGACACCCCAAATACTGTGAGACCCCAAACTGCAGAAGTGGGAAAGGGAGTTCCTCTGCCGCTGAACACACATCCCCACTGGGGAAACTGAAGGTCTAGTTTGAAAGTTAAGATTCCAACCTTATCTGGAGTTGAGTCAATTTAAAGAGCTGAGTGAAATACAGGGGTAGAGCAAGCAGTGGGAAAGGCCCTGGGAGCTTGTTGGGTCCCCAAGCAGGCCATTCCTAGCTGGCATCACTGGGATCCTTCAGGAGGACTGCCAGCAGCTTTGAACTGGTCGAGAAGCCTCCTGGCCAGAACTCAGGGGAGGGCGTGAATCTGGTGTGCAGACTTCACAAGCAGGGGAAGAACTAAAGCCCTTTTCTTTTGCAGCTGGGAGGCGGGTAACCTGGGGCAAGTTCTCAGCCCTGCTTGCCCACTGCCTGGAAACAGACTCAGTGCTGTTGGCAGGGGCATGGTTGAAGTGAGACCACCCCTACAGATTGCATGGGAGCTGGGTGAGGCCTATGACTGCCACTTTCCTCCATTTCCCTGATAACAGCACGACTCAGCAGAGGCAGCCATAATCTTCCTAGGTACACAGCTCCACTGACCTGGGAACCTCAACCCCATCCCCCACAGCAGCCACAGAAAGAAAGACCCACCCAAGGAGAGTCTAAGATCAGACATGTCTAGCCCCACCCCCACCTGATGGTCCTTCCCTACCCACCCCCCTGATAGCTGAAGAAAAAGGGTATATAATCTTGGGAGTTCTAGGGCCCCACCCACCCCAAGTTCCTCTCCATACTACC
>NW_016805896.1:7498237-7503854 GCF_001698545.2 Rhinopithecus bieti
CCCCCTGATAGCTGAAGAAAAAGGGTATATAATCTTGGGAGTTCTAGGGCCCCACCCACCCCAAGTTCCTCTCCATACTACCACAGCTGATGCTCTCTGGAAAGTGCCACCTCCCAGCAGAAGGCCAACCAGCACAAAAATAGAGCATTAAGCTACCAAAGCTAAGAACCCTCAGAGAGTCCATTTCACTCCCCTGCCACCTCCACCGGAACAGGTGTTGGTATCCACAGCTGAGAGACCCATAGACGGTTCACATCACAGAACTCTGTGCAAACAGCCCCCGCTACCAGCCTGGAGCCTGGTAGACTTGCTGGGTGGCTAGACCCAGAAGACCGATAACAATCTCTACAGCTTGACTCTCAGGAAGCCACATCCATAGGAAAAGGGGGAGAGTACTACATCAAGGGAACACCCCATGGGAAAAAAGAATCTGAGCACCCTTCAGCCCTAGGTCTTCCCTCTGACAGAGCCTACCCAAATGAGAAGGAACCAGAAAACCGACTCTAGTCATAAGACAAAAACAAGGCTCTGTAACATCCCCCCAAAATCACACTACCTCACCAGCAATGGATCCAAACCAAGAAGAAATCCCTGATTTCCCTGAAAAAGAATTCAGGAAGTTAGTTATCAAGCTAATCAGAGAGGCACCAGAGAAAGGCAAAGCCCAGTGGAAGGAAATCCAAAAAACAATACAAGAAGTGAAGGGAGAAATATTCAAGGAAATAGATAGCATTAATTTTTTAAAAAATCAAAACTTCAGGAAATATTGGACACACTTATTTTAATACAAAATGCTCTGAAAATTCTCAGCAATAGAATTGCACAAGTAGAAGAAAGAAATTCAGAGCTCGAAGACAAGGTCTTCAAATTAACCCAACCAACAAAGACAAAGAAAAAAGAATAAGAAAATATGAACAAAGCCTCCAAGAAGTCTGGGATTATGTTAAATGATCGAACATAAGAATAATCAGTGTTCCTGAGGAAGAAGAGAAATCTAAAAGTTTGGAAAGCATATTTGGGGGAATAATCAAGGAAAATTTCCCTGGCCTTACTAAAGACCTAGACATCTAAATACAAGAAAAGCACAAAGAACACCTGAGAAATTCATTGCAAAAGGATCATCGCCTAAGCACATTGCCATCAAGTTATCTAAAGTTAAGATGATGAAGAAAAGAATTTTTTTTTTTTTTAAGATGGAGTTTCACTCTTGTTGCCCAGGCTGGAGTGCAATGGCGTGATCTCGGCTCACCGCAACCTCTGCCTCCTGGGTTCAAGTGATTCTCCTGCCTCAGCCTCCTGGGTAGCTGGGATTAAAGGCATGTGCCACCATGCCTGGCTAATATTTTTGTATTTTTAGTAGAGACAGGGTTTCTCCATGTTGGTCAGGCTGGGCTTGAACTCCTGACCTCAGATGATCTGCCCACCTCGGCCTCCCAAAGTGCTGGGATTACAAGGGTGAGCCACTGTGCCCAGCGAAGAAAAGAATCTTAACAACTGTGAGACAAAAATACTGGGTAACCTATAAAGGGGTGGGGACTATCAGACTAACTGCAGGTTTCTTAGCAGAAACCCTATAAGCTAGAAGGGATTGGGGTCCTATCTTCAGCCTTCTCAAACAAAACAATTATTAGCCAAGAATTTGTATCTAGTGAAACTAAGCATCATATATGAAGGAAAGATACACTGTTTTTTAGACAAACAAATGCTGAGAGTATTTGCCACTACCAAGCCACCACTATAAGAACTGCTAAAAGGAGCTCTAAATCTTGAAACAAATCCTGGAAACCCATCAAAACAGAACCCCTTTAAAGCATAAATCTCACAGGACGTATAAAACAAAAATACAATTTAAAAAACAAAACGAAACAAAAAACCAAGGTATACAGGCAACAAAGAGGACAATCAATGGAGTGGACCCCCACATCTCAATACTAACATTGAATGTAAATGACCTAAATGCTCCACTTAAAAGATATAGAACTGCAGAATGCATAAGAATTTGCCAACTATCTTCTGCCTTCAAGAGACTCACCTTACTCACACATAAGGACTCACATAAACTTTAAGTAAAGGGATGGAAAAAGGCATTTCATGCAAATGGACACCAAAAGTGAGGAGGGGTAGCTATTCCTATGTCAAACAAAAAAACTTTAAAGCAACAGCAGGTAAAAAAGACAAAAAGGGACGTTATATAAAAGGCTTTGTCCAACAGGAAAACATCACAATCCTAAACATATATTCACCTAATACTGCAGCTCCCAAATTTATAAAACAATTACTAATAGACCTAAGAAATGAGAGAGACAGCAACACAATGATAGTGGGGACTTCAGTACTCCACTGGCAGCACTGGACAGGTTATCAAGACAGAAAGTCAATAAGAAACAATGGATTTAAACTATACCTTAGAACAAATGGACTTAACAGATATATACAGAACACTCCATCCAACAACTGCAGAAAACACATTCTATTCAACAGTGCATGGAACTTTCTCCAAGACAGACCATGTGATAGGCCATAAAATGAGCCTCAATAAATTTAAGAAAATTGAAATTATATTAAGCACTTTCTCAGACCACAGTGGAATAAAACTGGAAATCAACTCCAAAAAAGAACCTTCAAAACCATGCAAATACATGGAAATTAAATAACCTGCTCCTGAATGATCCCTGAGTCAAAAACAAAATGAAGATGGAAATTAAAATTCTTTGAACTAGGCCAGGCGCAGTAGCTCATGCCTGTAATCCTAGCACTTTGGGAGACCAAGGCAGGTGGATCACCTGAGGTCGGGAGTTAGGGTCCAGCCTGGCCAACATGGTGAAACCTCGTGTCTACTAAAAAATACAAAAATTAGCCAGGCATGGTTGTGGGTGCCTATAATCCCTGTTACTCAAGAGTCTGAGGCAGGAGAATTGCTTGAACCCAGGAGACGGAGGTTACAGTGAGCTGAGATTGCCCCCCTTGCACCCCAGCCTGACTGACAAGAGCAAAACTCCATGTCAAAAAAATATATATATATCTATTCGAACTGAATGACAGTAGTGACACAACCTATCAAAACTTCTGGGATACAGCAAAGGCAGTGCTAAGAGGAAAGTTCATAGCCCTAAATGCCTATGTAAAAAAGACTGAAAGAGCACAAACTGACATTCTGAGGTCACACCTCAAGGTATTAGAGAAACAAGGACAAAACAAACCCAAACCCACCAGAAGAAAGGAAATAACCAAGATCAGAGCAGAACTAAATGAAACTGAAACAAACAAACAAACAAACAAAATATAAAAGGTAAATGAAACAAAAAGCTGGTTCTTTGAAAAGATAAATAAAATTGATTGACCATTAGCAAGATTAACCAAGAAAAGAAGAGAGAAAATCCAAATAACCTCAATAAGAAATGAAAGAGGAAATAATACAATTGACACCCCAGAAATACAAAAGATCATTCAAGGCTATTATGAACACCTTTATGCACCTAAACTTGAAAACTTAGAAGAGATGGGTAAATTCATGGAAAAATACAAACCTCCTAACTTAAATCAGGAAGAATTAGATACCCTAAACAGACTAATAACAAGCAGCAATATTGAAATAGTGATTTTTAAATTACCAACAAAAAATGTCCAGGACCAGAGCGATTCACAGCAGAATTCTACCAGACATTCAAAGAATTGGTACTAATGCTATTGACACTATTCCACAAGATAAAGAGGGAATCCTCCCTAATTCATTCTATGAAGCCAGCATCACCCTAATACCAAAACCAGGAAAAGACATAACCAAAAAAGAAAACTACAGACTGGTATCCCTGATGAACATAGATGCTAAAATCCTTAACAAAATACTAACTAACCGAATCCAACAACACATCAAAAAGATAATCCACCATGATCAAGTGGGTTTCATACCAGGAATGCAGAGATGGTTTAACATACACAAGTCAATACATGTGATATACCACATAAACAGAATTAAAACAAAATCACATGATCATCTCAATAGATGCAGAAAAAGCATTCAACAAAATCCAGCATCCCTTTATGATTAAAACTCTCACCAAATCAGCATACAAGGGACATACCTCAATGTAATAAAAGCCATATATGACAAACTCACAGCCAACATAATACTGAATGGGGAATAATTGAAAGCATCCCCTGTAAGAATGGGAACGAGACAAGGATGCCCACTCTCATCACTCCTCTTCAACATAGTACTGGGAATCCTAGTGAGAGCAATCAGACAAGAGAAAAAAATAAAGGGCATCCAAATCAGTAAAGAGGAAGTCAAACTGTCACTGTTTGCTGATGATATCATCAGCTTTCTCCAGAAAGCTCCTGGAACTAGTAAAAGAATTCAGCAAAGTTTCCAGATACAAGATTAATGTACAAAAATCAGTAGCTCTTCTGTACACCAACAGTGACCAAGTGGCAAATGAAATCAAGAACTCAACACCTTTAACAATAGCTGCAAAAAACAAAATAAAATACTTGGGAATATACTTAACCAAGGAAGCAAAAGACCTCTACAAGGAAAACTAGAAAACGCTGTTGAAAGGAATCATAAATGACACAAACAAATAGAAACACATTGTGCTCATGGGTGGGTAGAATCAATATTGTGAAAATGACCATCCTGCCAAAAGCAGTCTGCAAATTCAATGCAATCCCCATCAAAATACAACCATCATTCTTCACAGAATTAGAAAAAACAATTCTAAAATTCATATGAAACCAAAAAAGAGCCTGCATAGTCAAAGCAGGACTAAGCAAAAATAACAAATCTGGAAGCATCACACTACCTGATTTCAAACTATATGATAAGCCCACAGGCACCAAAACAGCATGGTACTGGTATAAAAATAGGTACATAGACCAATGGAACAAAATAGAGAACCCAGAAATAAACCCAAATACTTACAGCCAACTGATCTTTAACAAAGCAAACAAAAACATAAAGTGGGGAAAGGACACCCTTTAAATGAATGGTGCTGGGATAATTGGCTAGCCACATGTAGGAGAGTGAAACTAGATCCTCATCTCTCACCTCATACAAAAATCAACTGAAGATGGATTAAGGACTTAAATCTAAGACCTGAAACTGTAAATATTCTAGAAGATAACATTGGAAAAACCCTTCTAGACATTGGCATAGGCAAGGATTTCATCACCACTAACCCAGAGCAAATGCAATAAAAACAAAGATAAATAGTTGGGACATAATTAAACTAAAGAGCTTTTGCATAGCATAAGGAACAGTCAGCAGAGTAGACAGACAACCCACAGAGTGGAAGAAAATCTTCACAATCTGTACATCTGACAAAGGACTAATATTCAGAATCTACAACGAACTCAAATCAGCAGGAAAAACAAACAATCTCATCAAAAAGTGGGCTAAGGACATGAATAGACAATTCTCAAAAGAATATATACAAATGGCCAACAAACATATGAAAAAATGGTCAACATCACTAATGATCAGGGAAGTGCAAATAAAAACCACATTGCCATACCACCTTACTCCTGCAAGAATGGCCATAGTCAAAAAAATAAATAAAACAATAGACGTTGGCATGAATGCAGTGAACAGGGAACACTTCTTTTTTTTTTTTTTTTT
>NW_016805896.1:7504015-7519755 GCF_001698545.2 Rhinopithecus bieti
TTTTTGAGACAGAGTCTCGCTCTGTCGCCCAGGCTGGAGTGCAGTGGCCGGATCTCAGCTCACTGCAAGCTCCGCCTCCCAGGTTTACGCCATTCTCCTGCCTCAGCCTCCCGAGTAGCTGGGACTACAGGCGCCCGCCACCTCGCCCGGCTAGTTTTTTTGTATTTTTTAAGTAGAGACGGGGTTTCACCGTGTTAGCCATGATGGTCTCGATCTCCTGACCTCGTGATCCACCCGTCTCGGCCTCCCAAAGTGCTGGGATTACAGGCTTGAGCCACCGCGCCAGGCCGAACAGGGAACACTTCTACACTGCTAGGGGAAATGTAAACTAGTACAGCCACTATGAAAAACAGTGTGGAGATACCCTAAAGAACTAAAAGTAGAACTACCATTTGATCCAGCAATCCCACCACTGGGTATCTAACCAGAGGAAAATAAGTCATTATTTGTAAAAGATATTTGCACACACATGTTTATAGCAGCACAATTCGCAATTGCAAAATCGTGGAACCAACCCAAATGCCCATCAATCGACAAGTGGATAAAGAAACTGTGAGAGATATATATGATAGAATACTACTCAACCATGAAAACAAATGAATTAATGACATTTGCAGTGACTTGGATAAGATTGGAGGCTATTATTCTAAGTGAAGTAACTCAGGAATGGAAAAACCAGACATCTTATGTTCTCATTGGTATGTGAGAGCTAAGCTATGACAATGCAAAGGCATAAGAATGATACAATTGTAACAAAGCTGCACATTCTGCATATGTATCCCAGAACTTAAAGTATAATAAATAGATTTTGAAAAGAATGATACAATGGACTTTGGGAACTTGGGGGAAAAATTGGGAGGGGGAAGAGGGATAAAAGATTACAAATAGGGTGCAGTGTATACTGCTCGGGGGATGAGTGCACTAAAATCTCACAAATCACCACTGAAGAACCTACTCATGTAACCAAATACCACCTGTACCCCAAAAATTTATAGAAAAATTTAAATAAGAATATGAATATTTTATTTATTTATTCATGTATTTTTATGTACACATACATAAAGCCAATGATTAATGCCACTCCCGGGTGCTCAGAACACACTAGTCAAAACCTTGAATAAATTGATTCATCTCTCTTGATCTAGCACTTCTATATATGTTCCCAGGCTTTTGCTGATTAGAAAGCTTTGGGGCCGGGCGCGGTGGCTCAAGCCTGTAATCCCAGCACTTTGGGAGGCCGAGACGGGCGGATCATGAGGTCAGTAGATCGAGACCATCCTGGCTAACACGGTGAAACCCCGTCTCTACTAAAAAATACAAAAAACTAGCCAGGCGTGGTGGCGAGCGCCTGTAGTCCCAGCTACTCAGGAGGCTGAGGCAGGAGAATGGCGTGAACCCGGGAGGCGGAGCTTGCAGTGAGCTGAGATCTGGCCACTGCACTCCAGCCTGGGCGACAGAGCAAGACTCCATCTCAAAAAAAAAAACAAAAAATAGAAAGCTTTGGTAACTCTTTCAAGATATCCTCCTTGAATAGGCATTTTACCTCTCCCTCCATGTTCTGTTGGGAACTAACTCCCATGCGGGCTTAGAAGAAATGAGAAAACAGTGAGAAGAATTGGCATCAATTTATGAGTTTTAAGGAGAGCTTGAGGATCAAAGTTCTTAGAGGCAGCCATGATGCTAATGTGACCATATTATCTGTTTGGAGGTCTCATTTCTTATCCAATATTGCCGTTACCCTAGGCTTGGTTCTCAAACCTATCTGCCATGAAACTATAGAAAAGAGAGACTGCTTTAACGATGCCATGGTGGATTTCTGGCTTTCCACATATATTCTTAATTTAAATTTGTAAAGCTTTAAATTCTCTTTTTCTTTATGTACGCCCTCTAGGGCCATAAAAGCCAAGTGACTCCACAATATTGTATAATCCCTATTGTTGCCACAGCAACTATGTGCCACATCATTTGCTCTCCTACAGCCCTTGTCTTCTATGGCTCTCCATCCTCTGCTAACACCTGTGATCATATGAATATCATAATGACACCACCATAATGCTATTGATTACCCACATTGCATTTCTCCCTGGAAAAGTGTTTATTTCTGCACTCCTCAGATATATGAGAAACTCATCCCAGAATCCTATTTTAAGGATCTGTTTACTTGGGTCAGTTATGGAACCAATCACGGTATTGGTCAAAGTTGAAGCAGAAAACAGATGGCAAAAAAGAATCAGGATAACTCTAGAAAAAATTGATAAGGGAACTATCCACAAAAGTATGGATGAGATAAAAGAAAAACTGCAAGAGATGGTAACCACAGAACCAACACAATCTCTAGGCCCAGCAGATATAACCTCTGGGCCCAAAGGCAAGAGAGGAGACACTAGTTCCTGGGACCCAGAAAGAGTCATCTAGCAGGGCTGCCTTGAGGGGAGTAGTGACCTTCAGTTAACTTACACAGCCAGCCCAAGAGGACCCTGATGCACGGGAGTTGGGAAGATAAATTCTCTCTTCCCTCCTTTTGATCTCCCATTGTGGTTTCCCATTGGTTCAACTCAATCACAGTTAGTAAGGGAGAAAAGAGTCCATTGGTCTAGTAAATACACTCTTTGAGTAATAAAAATGGCTTCTAGAGGCAGACAGCAGGATAAAGAAAGGTAGAAGCGTTCAGAGAGACAAGTGGAAGATACCAAACACAGATCAAATAGAAATTTGCAGGCTGAATGACAGGACCTTAACCCAAGCCCTTTCTCGGGCTACAATAACATTCTTCTCTGTAGAACTGAATACCTCCAGAGGAATGATATACAGATAAGGACTCTGGAAATCTCCCAGTAAAAAAAGTCAGCTTATTGCCCAATTACCCTACTGCAAACTCATACATATAAAAGCCTTGTCCGTGTAGAGAGAATATCAAATCATTTTTAATGCTTTGATCTCAAACATGAAAGTACAATAATGAAAACTTACTAAGTGAACGATGGCTGAAACAATCAAACAGAATAAAAAAGAATGAAAGAATAAAACAGGGAGCAGAAAAAAATAGTCTAAATATTATCAATTTCCTAAGAGGATTAAAAGGAAAAATTATATTCATGAAATAATAAATAAATAGCTGTAAGAAGCCACAATAATTGTTTTAAAGTTCAAAATTTTGAGTCTAAATTTAATATTCAGTGGAAGATTTTGAAGGTAATATCAAGGAACTATCCAAGAAAGTAGAACTAAAAGACATATGGGCAAGAGAAAACGTAAGAAAACTTAAAAGGAAATCCAGAGAATGCAAGATGTCACTGATGGTTCCTCAAGAAAAAAAAATACTGAAAGAGATGATCAAAGAAACAGTGTGAGACAGAGTCTCAACACTGAAAATACTGAATCTCTACACTAAAGGGACCCCCATTTTAGCTTAAGGATCATGGAGAAAAATCATTACCAAGGCACATCCCCTCAAAATTTCAAAACATTGTTAATGATGAGTAAATGCTTTCATAATGTAAAATGTCAAAAATTTCTGAAATTAGTGTAGTATTGTTGAAAGCTAGAAGACATTGGAGCAATGTCTTGAAAATCAATTGAGAAGGTCTCACAGACATTTTCAGACATGAAAATAATCCAATTTATTTCAGGCGCATTGTTCCTTGAGAAGGGAGGGACAGAAGATACGCATTTTAAAATGAGGATGGAGAGAACTACTCCAAGAGATAAAACATGAGATTCAAAAGAGAGGGGATTCCAACACTGGAAAGCAATAGAGCGAAGTCCCAGAACAACAGTGATATAGCAGACACAGAGAGTAACTCTCTAGGTTGGAGTTGGATCCCAAAGTTCTCTAGGTTGGAGCTATATCTCTAGCAGATGATACATCATCTGCTGCCTTGGAATTTACAGAACATTGTATCAAAAGTTATTTTATAAATATGCTGAATTTGGGAATAATTTTTAATATATATTGAAAACTAAGCAAAAGAAAAATGAGTCAATAATTCATAAAAATCCAAAAAAGTTCATGTAAGGAAATGTAATCATTATACTCTACTTAGCTCAGCTGTTAACAATATTTACATAGTCAAAATAATGTAAACACTGAATATTGATATAAGAATATTGGGACAGGCCAGGCAGTGGCTTACACCTGTAGTCCCAGCACTTTGGGAGGCTGAGGTGGGCAGATCACCTGAGGCCAGGAGTTCGAGACCGGCCTGGCCACCATAGTGAAACCCCGTCTCTACTAAGATTGCAAGTTAGCCAGGAGTGGTGGCATGCACCTGTAGTCCCAGCTACTTGGGAGGCTGAGGCACAAGAATTTCTTGAACCCAGGAGGCAAAAGTTACAGTGAGCTGAAATCACCCCACTGCACTTCAGCCTGGGTGACAGAACAAGACTCCATCTCAAAAATATATATAAATATTGGGAGAATGTGGGAATGGGAATGAGGGCATAAGATAATTCAATCCTTGTCTAATATAAGAAGAAGTTTATTGATAATATCTAAAATTAATCAAGCAAGGATATTACTGATAGCTTCCTAAGACTCTGCCTTCTGTCAACCCATACTAGACTCAATTTCTTACATTGTCCTAGTGCTGGGCCTGAGCAGTACTGTCATGTCAGAATAGGTGGCATCGGGATAGTGGTGTGTTGGTGGACGTTTAACAGTTGGATCTCCAAGAGAAAAGAAACCCCTGCTTTGTAGCATTTGCCCATGTCCATTGTGTAAATATTCTCACTGTGGCCAATGTCAAGCTACCAACATGATGTCACTGAACATAGAGTTGGAAAGAGGTGCACACAATAGGTGCTCTTGAGCTACCACGAGCCAGCCTCAGCACACCACTGTGTGTGAGAAAGAGTTCATCCTTCCTCTCCTGACAACTGTCCCTCTTCCTGCTCTAATATTAGCAGCAAAAGCATCCCAATCTAATGCCTTCACCTCTCCTCAAACCCTGCTGTACAATGAAAAACTCTGAAGAAAGAATAATCTTTTATTTTTATTTTATTTATTTATTTATTTTTTACTATTATACTTTAAGTTCTAGGGTACAGGTACACAAAGTGCAGGTTTGTTACATATGTACACATGTGCTATGTTGCTGTGCTGCACCCATTAACTCATCATTTACAGTAGGTATATCTTCTAATGCTATCCCTCCCCCATCCCCCCACATCACAACAGGCCCTGGTGTGTGATGTTCCCCTTCCTGTGTCCAAGTGTTGTCATTGTTCAATTCCCACCTATGAGTGAGAACATGCAGTGTTTGGTTTTCTGTCCTTGCAACAGTTTGCTGAGAATGATGGAGAAACAGTAATCTTATGATTGTAGTATGCTATTTTGTTATCAAATCTTGTGATAATTGTATCGTCTTAAACCATGTATAGGCTTATAGGCCCTTAGAAGAAGCTCCCATGCTAGAGATCCTTTTATCTGGTAATTCTGAGTCAAATGGAGGAAAGTGTAGAATAAACCTTTAGAGCAATCCAGCTAAAGAGCATCAGAAACCTTGACTTACAACAAGATGACTATTATTTTTTTTGTACATTCTCATATGTATTCTCCTCTTTGCTCTTTTGTAAAGTATTTTTGTAAGTTTTAGCCTCACCTATCTAATAGAAAACCAGGTAAGATTTTAAAATATTATAAAAATATATTAAGATAGTCATAATAGGCCAGTTAATGGTGGCTCAGACATGTAATCCTAGTACTTTGGGAGGCCAAGGCAGGGGGATCACCAGAGATCAGGAGTTCGAGACCAGCCTGGCCAGTATGGTGAAATGCCATCTCTACTAAAAATACAAAAATTAGCTGGGCGTGATGGCGGGAGCCTGTAATCCCAGCTACTTGGGAGGCTGAGGCAGGATAATCCCTTGAACCCAGGAGGCGGAGGTTGCAGTGAGCTGAGATCACTCCATTGCACACCAGCCTGGGCATCGCAGTGAGATTCCATCTCAAAAAAAAAGAAAAAAAAAAGATAGTTATAATAGTTTATCAAGTAAAATATAGCAGGATGCACACAGCATGTCCTGAATGATCTCATTTTTATAAAATATATAGATGTAGAAATATATGGGAAGCTTCAAGATCGTCAAGATTCAGCATCCCAGACTTGGACCAATGACATTCTCTTTATGATAGGCACTTTTAGCATCACATTATGAATAATTATTTCAACAGCAATAGAGAGGCCTCTGTCAAAATGCACTGAAAGGAAAGGACTTTTGTTGAGGGAAAGACTAAACAAAAGAAGAACATGTGGATGTCTCATGACCATTGTCCTAAGAGAATGACTTAGAGGTACAATTTAAATTTTTTTTTAATCATAGAAAATAGAACAAAATAGCATAATGAACACTTACTTATCCATGACCCAACTTTAACAATTATCAACTTGCAGTCACTCAATCTTGTGTTATTTATATCCAAATCTACTACCTTCCCTTAGCCCTGGATTATTTAAAAGCAAGTCACAGATATCATTTTATTTTTATTTTTAAAACTTTAAAATTATATATTATATATCTCTAAGACCTAAGGACTCTCTTAAAACATAACCATAGCACATTAGCGTACCTAAAAATTGACAATAATTACTTAATTTCAAAACTAAAAGGTCAGTGTTATAATTTTCCCAATCATCTCACAATTTTATCTCAAAATTTTAGTTAAGTCTGGCTCAAGTTTAAGTCCACACATAGACATTATGTGGTTTGTCTTTGAGTTTATTTAATCTTTAGGTTTCCCTCTCAACTCTTTTTTTTTTCTTGAAAATTTCGCTGAGTATCTTATTGAAGAAACCAGGTCCCACTGTGTAGATTCACTTATTGCATCATGGTGGTGTCATTAAACATGTTCTTCTTTCTTCTGCATTTCCTATAAATTGGTAGATAGATCTAGAGCCTTGATGAGATTCAGGCTCAATTGTCTTGTCTAGACCACTTCACATATGATGTTGGGTACTCCCATCAGGAAGCACATAAGGACTTATTGTCTCCTTTTTATGATGCTAGTAGGCATTTGTGATCATCACACAGGTCCATTAATTCGGTAGGGGTTGCATAATAGTGATAAGTCTTTGTTTGTTGACTACTTGGAATCCTTCTATTAAAGAATATTTTACCTCATCAATTATCTGGTTACTCTAAGATACTCTGTATAAAAAATAGGCAGGATAATGCTTGAATTGTTCTCTTTATTTACCAATATTAAAAATATTTAACCGGTTCTTTAGTACTTTCCAATGGTGACCAGTTAGTTTATTCGTAAATATATTTAATGAATTTCAATCCTATTTATTTTTATTTTATTTTATTTTTGAGACGAAGTGTTACTCTGTTGCCAGGTTGGAGTGCAGTGGCACGATCTCGGCTCACTGCAACCTACACCTCCCAGGTCCAAGTCATTCTTCTGCCTCAGCCTCCCAAGTAGCTGCGATTACAGGCACCCACCACCACGTCCGGCTATTTTTTTTTTTTGTATTTTCGGTAGAGATGGGGTTTCACTATGTTGGCCAGGCTGGTCTCAAACTCCTGACCCCAGATTATTTGCCTGCCTCGGCCTCCCAAAGTGCTGGGATTACAGGCATGAGCCATCATGCTCAGCTTCAATCCAATTTAAATATTGACGCTCGAACTGACCAGTGAGAGCCTACCAGGTGGCTTCTGAGTCCTTTGAACACATCTTTGTTAGTCTTGGATTCCTTCCAGCTTTCATATATGACAAGATGCTTCAGGTTCATATTGTAGAATTCTTGTCCCATATCTGTAACTAGTCATTTCCTCAGGAGTATAGTATGGGTTCCTTCTCAAGGGAAATGGTGTTTTGAGACACAATCTAAGTGCTAAGAATGCTGATTGCCACTGTAATGATTTTTCTCAGCCTTTTCAGAGGATATAGAAAATATGTATTTTTAAGATCCTGTTGATACTTCCTATCAAAATCAAGACTACAAGATTTTAATTTAACCTCTTTCATCTTACTTCTGTATTTCCTTTCTCCTGTGCCAAAAATTCAAGTAATTAAAATAAGCCAACATATTTATTTGATTTATCCTATGATACACATCAACAAAATAGGAATAGCAATAACAATGCCTCATGAGAACATTTGAAGAATCCCTTGAGGACTTTCAGATATAATTTTTGAGAAACTAAATATCCTGTCTGAGCAGGTATGGGTAAAAACAAATACAGGAGTTATTAGATGGAATGTGCCATAATTTGTAGTCAGAATCTAGTGATCTCTAAGATAAGCAGGGTATATATTCATTGGATATATTGTGGGCCACGGGCCTCAACCACATATTGTAAATTGCATTAGAAATGCAATTTATAATCAAGCAATTTTCACATAGTTTGAAGAGTAATACTAATTCATCAATTGAGGACTTACTATACTTTTTCTTTTCCTAATAGATATTATTGATAAAACAAATCAGCAACATAATGTTTGCTTCAAAAATACTAACATTGGTGCAACCTCTTACAATTCCTAGTTGTATAATTCTATGCCCCAAAGTGAAACTATAGGTAGAATGAGCAGTACCAGTAGGTAGCAGGAGGAAAAACAGTTGACTGTGCTCCAGAGAGAGATCTAATGCGTCTCTTTAGAACTTACCCAATCTTTAACAGTGACTATGAAGTCAAAGTGAATGATCATCAAGAGAAAAAACAAGGTAAGTGCCCAAGCAGCATCTGTTTAATGGGAAACCCACAAAATACAGGAGTCCTCTCTACTGAAAGGATTGTTCTTCTGTAGTGAACAGAGAGGGGGATAATTCAGAATATACTCATATTTTCATTCCAGGACTTAGAGAATTTTCTATCATCTTTATAAGATGATATCTAGTATACATAACTTAAAACATTCTTGGCTGTGATGTCCATGCCTATAATTCCAGCACTTTGGAAGGCCAAGGTGGGAGGATCACTTGAGCCCAGGAGTTCAAGACTAACCTGGGCAACAAAGTGAGACCCTATCTCTACTTTATTTTTTAATAGCTGGGCATTGTGGCATGTGCCTGTGGTCCCAGCTACATGGGAGGCTGAGGTGGGAAGATCACCTGAACATAGGAGGTCAAGGCTGCAGTGAGTTATGTTTGTACCACTGCACTCCAGGCTAGGTGACAGAGCAAGACGCTGTCTCAAAAACAAATTCTCTTTCTGTCATTCAGGCAACTAGCTTATTTCATTTTTTTCAGAACTTTTTCCTACAGGACTGGAGGTTCAGAAGTAATTTGTAAAGGAAATTTGTAAGGAAAAACATTTACAGCCATGTGACTTAAAGGTTGCCTTGCAAATATTTGTCTTCATTAGTCTTCTTAAAGGCCATGTTTCCTTTACTTTGTATCATGCACTTTCCTTCACTCACTAAATTTGGTCCGCGTCTGTATTAAGGGCTACATTATTGTCTTCTGACTTCCAGACAAACTGCTAAGCACCAAGAAAGAAAGCACTTAGCTGCTTTTAGTCATGATCAACGGTTTGCTCATAAGAGCCTAAAAGGATCAGAAGTGGGCAGGGAAAGGATATAGAAAACCTCTAATAGATCACTACAAGACATCTGAGGTTGTTTATAGAGAAAACACCATGTTTAGACTTCATTACAAGCACAGTTTGGCTTATAGAGTAGTGACTGACAGGTAATGATCATAATTGATGTTGTTGTAATTCTAGATGGGATGTAATAGTATGTATATTTAATGTACAATATCTGTATAAAATTTATGTCACATCTTATTCTAATGCTCCCATACACTTCTGCACAGGAATAGAAGGAAATGGCATTCATGTTCTCTTTAATCTCTCTCTGGTGCATTAACCTGTGCCTGGGGAGCTTCTCCACTCATTTGTCTCTGTATTGGTTTGGGAGTAGTCCCAAGACAAATAAGTGGTATTAAATAAAGAGGCATTAGCTAGAGACATTTAACCCATATAGACAAATCTAACTTACTCATAATTTTTCAAGAACATGCATTTCTGGGGGTAATAATAACAATAATGATTACCAGTTATAGGATAGGCATTATCTTATTTAATCCACAAGTACTCTGCCTTCATCCCTGTTTTACAGCTAAGGAATCTGTAGCCTGGGGAGATTAAGTAGCCTGTCTAAAGTATTCAGCTAGCAAGGAATTAGAATAAACGTTAAAGTGCAGCTATGTATGACTGCAAAGCCAAATTTATGAATGTCATCATCATCATCATCATGTACATTAATGTTCATTGTCAGCCTTGAATTTGCCTTAAATTCCTTCATAGATTATAAGCATATAGAATATTGATTTGCAGCCCAGGTACCACATCAGGAATGCCCTGGACAACTGATTTGATGATCATTTAGTATAACTGGCATCCCTGATTTCTAGGTGTTAGATTCTAGAAGGAATACTCATTCCTAGAGTTAAACATGTCTCAACTAAAAACAATGTCATACATTCAGAGGTAAATCATGTGATCCTACAAAAGACTTCAGTGACAAATATGTTATATATTTTCCCTATGGTGTGCTTTGAGAGGCTGTTGATGGAGGAAGTGAAATATGTACTGATGTCCTTAGAAGCTTAGTTTGGGGCTGGGCATGGTGGCTTACACCTGTAATCCCAGCACTTCGGGAGGCCGAGGCCCGCGGATCACCTGAGGTCAGGAGTTCAAGACCAGCCTAGCCAATAGGGCAAAACCCCTTCTCTGCTAAAAATACAAAATTTAACTGGACGTAGTGGCAGGCGCCTGTAATCCCAGCTACTAGGGAGGCTGAGGCAGGAGAATTGCTTGAACCTGGGAGGCTGAGGTTGTGGTGAGCTGAGATCATTCCACTGCACTCCAGCCTGGGTGACAGAGAGAGACTCTGTTTTGTTTTGTTTTTTAAAAGAAGCTTTGGTTTTGGGAAGAAAGGAAGCAGGGGTGAAGGGCACTGCATGGTTAGGTGAAAAGAACACAAGGTTAGTCCCACCTTCTTCGTGTACTGGATGCTTGGCCTAGGATGACTAGCTTAATCTTGTTGCCCTTAGTTTTCTCATACATTAAAAGGGATTAATAATACATACTTCATAGGATTATTATGGGAACAGAAGGGAAAACTTCTTTACCTTTTTTTGCAAAAGGTCTCAAACATAGTACACACTCAACAAATAGTGGCACTTAATTTTTACTTTAAGAAAATCCAGTTCAAGAAAGATTTGTTGAGCCTTTGCAACTGCAAAACAGATTTTTAAAATTATTAAGAAACAATCCCCCATAAGCTAGAATAGGAACAGATGGGTAAACAGATACCTGCATGGTGAAATTAAAAGTGCTACTTAGCAGAATGGACAAAGTGGGAACATTAAGAAGAGAAAGGCTAATTCTTTCTTTGGTATATCAAAAATCTTTTGCAGAAATGGTAGAGTTTCAACTGTATTTATAAGGAAAGAAATGGTATGGATTCTGAAAGTTTTCAGCTTATATAAGGTTAATAGAGATTTGCATGACACTCATCCATTCATTCCAACATTTCTTGAAGGCCTCCTATGTGCCAGGCACTGTTACAACCTAAGAGGGTGAACCCATGGTACTTCCTTCAAAGAGCTTACAGAGTAGTGATTTATACAGAGAGACACTTTGTATTTTTATTCTGAAATTTCCTATAACTTATTATTTTGAAAAAATTAATAGTATCCTTGCGCATATTGTAAAAAGCAGTCATTGAGGCCATAACTTAGATCGGTAATAAAGTACAATGGAAATTCTAGCACCATTGCCATTCTTTCACAGTAATTTGCCATAAAGAAAACAATCACTTTGTAAATTCCCATTTTTTCCTTCTTCCCTCCACCAAATTAAGACTTAGCTCAAGTCAACCTTTGAGCTTCAATTGTATGCACTAGATACACAAACATGAACAAGATACATCTGTCTTTGAAGAGTTTACAATTTAGGGAGGGTATGAAACATTTAACATCATAGATTATGGCAAAAGTCCTTCCCAAGATTTGTTTTCTATGAAAACCTAAGGGAAAAATAATAGAAAGCGAAGTAGAATTTATTAAATTGTTCTTGTAGTGCACCTGCAGAATCATTTCTATCCTAATTTCTGCAGGCACACAAGAAAACCAAATTAAGTCTTGGGTTTATTGCCTGTGTTGGGCATCTTGATGTGCTACTGTGTAAACTTAAATTTCTGTTTGCTCAAAACTGTTAGCCAGAGGCATCTTGTATTTCTCACTAAGAAATTTTATAAAAAACAGACGAAGGAGATTAAGGCAATAGATAAATTGTAATGGCTTAAGTAGACCTGGCATTCTTCCACAATAAGTTCTCCTGTTTCTAAGACCAGATCGTATTTTTTGAAAATTCAGCTACACATTGTTTTTAAGAGACATTCTTAAAACATAATGGCACAGAAATATGTAAAAAAAATGGGAAATATATATTAGGCAAACATCACCCAAAAGAAGGCTGACATAGGATATCAATATGTAAGGCAAATATAGATAAAGATGGATAACATAAGAATAGAAGGAACAACACATCAAAAATATATGACAATCATAAACTTTTATGAACCCAATGACAAACCAAAATGAAAAAAAAAAGGCAGTTACAAGTTGAAATTGACAAATCCAAACCATAGTAGGTAATTTTAACAAATCTCTATCAGAAGCAAACATATCAAGCAAACAAAATTTTACAAGTGAGAAGGATAGAAAACATTTCAACAGTAAAATTAATAAGCTTGTACAAATGAGTGAGTATAACAACCTGCAGTGAACAGAGAGAAAATATACACTTTAAAGTATATATAAAACATTTATGCAAATTGATCACAAATGAGTCACAAAAGAAGTCCAGTGAATTTTGAAGAATTATCTACTTAATACCTTTCTTGCCTACAAAGCAACAGTTAGGAATCAACACAATTGTCCCTGGAACAACATGGGTTTGAACTGTGTGGGTCCACTTATGCTGAGATTTTTTTCTACCTCTGCCACCCCTGAGACAACAAGATCAATCCCCTTTCTTCCTCCTCCTTCTCAGCCTACTCAATGTGAAGATGACGAGGACAAAGACTTTTATGATGATCCACTTCCACTTAATGAACAGTAAATATACTTTCCTTATGATTTTCTTAATAACATTTTCTTTTCTCTAGATTACATTATGGTAAGAATATAGTATATAATATATATAACAAATAAAATATGTATTAATTGATCATTTATGTTATCGGGAAGGGTTATGGTTAACAGTAGGCTATAAGTAGTTAAGTTTTGGGGAAGTCAAAAATTACATACGGATTTTCAACTGCATGGAGAGTCAGTCCCCCAACCCCCACATTGTTCCAGTGTCAACTATAATTGGAAAAAAATCAAGAGGTTTATAATGTTTTAATATATCCCTCATAACTCATCAAAGAGGGACTCGTAATAGAATTTACAAATTATTTTGGTTACATCAAAATATTTTGATATATCAAAACATGTAGGATGGAACCAAAGTGGTTCTTAGAAGGAAATTTGGAGCCTATAGATATATTCATTTTTTTAAAAAAAGAATAAAAGGGATTGAAACTAAACTAGTTAAAAATTCAGCTCAGATGTTAAAAGACAACAGAGTAAACCTGAAGAGAGTAAAAGGTAAATAAAGTATTGGAAATTAATAAAATAGAAAATAGAGGAAAAGTAGATCAACCAAACCAAAAATTGGGTCTCCCCAAACAACTAACATATTCATAACTCATAATTTTAAGATGATTTTACAGTAATCTTGTAAACACTTAATGTTTCACAATGGAATGTCAATTCAATCTTTCTTCACCTTCCTATATCGTAGCCCGTGTTGCTGGACCAAACAATAGAAGTTTCCATTTCATACCAAAGGGAAAAATGTGAGACGTTTGTACTCGAGTAATCAAAACGGAATACGTGTTGGCTTAAATTGGCATCTACATATGCATGAAGCAATGTTCCCACTGGTGTATGTTACAGATGATTAAAATAAATTTGGCTTGGGGTCTCAGACATCAATAATGGATTTCTCAGGACACAGGAAAATTTTACATTCCTGTACCCACTTTCAAGAAAATAAAACTTACTGCCACAAATTAGATTTTATCTTACGATTTCCCTCCCCCCTTCCCTCCCTCCTCTCACAAACCTAGCTCCCGAATTTTGGACTGAAGTTTTCTGCATATCCTTCACTGTTCCGATAACCTCCAGCAACACAGTTCTTCCCCATGTCCATAGCTCGGTTTTTGCCTCAGGCACTCCACAGCTCTCCACTTCTTTTGCACCACCTTGACTTTCCTTTTTCATTTTCCCCATTTTCAGGTTTTCTCTCTCTCAGCTCTTATCCTGTCTTTTAAACTTCTCTATTGCTTTAGTCAGACAAGTATAATAGGACATTCTCATCTTTACTTCTCAGGGAACCTGATATGAATTCATCCTAGAAGATAGTAACCTTATTTCCCTTGCCATTGTTTCATTTTATACCTTGACCATATAATGTAAAGAAAGCAGAAAGACCCACTGCACTCTTCCAAGTGTTTTTTAATCCTGAGAAAAGGTGACATAAACTGCTTACTGAGGGAGCTCTCTGAGAAACCAAAGACACTAAATCTCACATGTACGTCAATGAGACACAAGAGTGCTTACTTCAAATAAAAGTAAATTAACTACGTCAATGCATATCTTGACATCAAAGAGATTTACTAATTAAAAAAAACCTTATTAACTCTAAATGGAATTATGGCTAATATGAAAAGGCCAAATGCTTTATTAAATTACTGCCATCTTTCCTCCAGATGTGGGATTTGCTTTTTGACATTGCACAAACCCAGTGGCAACACTTAACAAAATTCTGAAAGCACCAAATGCACCAAATGGATTTCATCAGGATTTTTTCATTTTTACATGAAATAAGCTTTAAATAAATACTCTTGTCATCTGCCTTCCACTTCCTGATTTGGTCTAACCTACTGACGTTTTCTGGGCAGAATAGCAGGACATAAATAGGAAATCTTTGACTCCCTCAATATCTTTGAGTAATTATTCTTTATAAGTAAAATAATATCAGAGGATTCTATATTAAAATAAAATTTTAGAGGCAGCTTTCTAGATCTTCAAATAATTTTGAAATTAATACCTTCCCTCACTACTAGAAATGTAAAATATTGTAATATTGAACATGCATTCCTCTGGAGAGTTTGATTGCTTCCTTCCAGTTGAGTATCAGTGTATTAAAAGATCAACCCCAAATAAAATGAGAAGCAATTGAAAAATTCATTACCTTTCTTTATAGACAGGTATGAATCATATAACCTACACTAAATGAAATGGACGAGACCTTGGAAAGACACAGGGCACCAATATTTAAATTGTCTAGGAATAGTGATAATTTATACTTCTTAGTAATAAAACTTGGTAATAATGTCTTTCCATGATCTATGCAGTGATTTACCACATCAGAGTATAATTTTTTCTTAAGTTCAATAGTAATCTTAAAATTTTATGCTACTACAAATACATTTCTGGGTTTAACATATTTGTGCATAAAACTTCTTTTCTATAGTTAGATTAATTTATTTAGGGCAGTTTTTCCAAAATTGAATTATTGAGTAGGCATTTAAAACCTCATTGAAAATAGGCAAATGCAGATATAAAGATTATACCAATTTACATTTCCATGAACAAGGTATGAGAAAACCCATTTAATCATATCCTTGACATTCAGCCTGCTCTTGATGTAAAAAAAAAAAAAAAAAAAAAAAA
>NW_016805896.1:7519779-7521339 GCF_001698545.2 Rhinopithecus bieti
CTTTCTGAAGGAGTAATCCACCAGTTTACAAACATTTAGCAGGAATTGGTGTCTTCATTTTCCTTTCTTCAGCTACTTTAGAGGGTATAAAGACTGATGGCATTGTTGCCAAAGAGGACCGGAAGTGCTGAGAAGGAGCAAACAACCTGGTCAGTGCTGCATCATTCAGATTGCTGAGATCGTCCACATATTCCAGTTTATTGAACATATCTTAGTTGATCAAGTATTATGTTCTAGGCTCTGTTTTAGACTAAAGGAAGCAAAAAGGATTAAGATACATTGTTATTCTCAAGGAGGTTATAGTTATGACTAAACCATTTTTCTAAATAGCTTATATCAGAAGTTTAAAGCAACCTTCATACTGCCTATTATAATTCTAGGGGAACATCCTCTAAACCATGGGTCCCCAACCCTTGGCCATGGACTGATAGCAGTCCATGGTCCCTTAGGAACTAGGCCGCACAGCAAGAGGTGAGTGGCTGGCAAACAAGCAAAGCTTCATTTGTATTTATAGCCACTCCCCTTTGCTCACATTACTGCCTGAGCTCTATCTCCTGTCAGATCAGCAGTGGCATTTGATTCTCATAGGAGGCGAACCCTATCATGAACTACACATGTGAGGGATCTAGGTTGGGTCCTGTTATGAAAATCTAAGCCTTATGATCTGTCACTGTCATCATCCCCAGGTAGGACCATCTGGTTGCAGGAAAATATGTTCAGGGATCCCACTGATTCTACGTTATGGTGTATAATTATTTCCTTATATATTACAATGCAATAATAATAGAAATAAAGTGCACAATAAATGTAATGTGCTTGAATCATCCGGAAACCATTCTCCACTGACCTGGTCCATGGAAAAACTGTCTTCCACAGAAACAGTCCCTGGTGCCAAAAAGGTTGGGGACCACCGCTCTAAACTATCTCTGATGTTGATATCATTTCTAAGTCATTATTTCAACAACTATTTATTAGCAACTCTCATATGCAAGGCACTAACCTGGGAGATGCAAGTGGCACATAAAAATATACAAGACATTAAGCACGCCTATTGAGAGACAATATTCATGGGTCTCTAGGGTTTCTGAACATCTCATGAGCAGGGGCATTGACACCTTTTGTTCTAGCTCATCTTTTCGAGAATGTTTGTATCGTGAACAGCCTTAGAAGGTAGAGATAATGTCTCCCTTTGGATCAGAGGGCAGTTTCCGTGCTGTCTAGCAAAACAAATTCAAGGGCTACCTCTGGAGGAAAAGGTAGGTCAGGTTTGCTTATAAAGGATTTGGTTTCCTAATCTCTGCTATAACACGAGCCCACTCTGTGTGCAGAATCTACTTGGGCCTCTCTGAGTCACCCCATGAGACTTGGGGAAAGAGGGGACTTCGTGTGAACATGAAGTTCATGCCGACTGCTGCGCCAAAAGCAATCAATACTTTGTCTGTGATCTAGGAGTCTCTTATCTTCTGCCAGCTTCCATATAAGTGTGGCAGGCTTACTTGTTAGCTTCCAAGTAGGTAAACTCTCAGACTTTCACACTTCTTTTTTTTTTTTTTTTTTTTT
>NW_016805896.1:7523727-7533406 GCF_001698545.2 Rhinopithecus bieti
GTTCCTATTCCGCCATCTTGCTCCACCCCCGCCATTAGTCTTAACAGAACTCCCACACTTCTTGATTAACTGTTTAATAAGGAGATTAAGAAATGCACAAAGATAACCATGATAACCACAACACGTTATTATTGTGGTAATAGTCACTCAAAATACTATAGAGAAGGACAAAATTGATTCTGACAAAGAGATGTTTTCTTGAAGGCAGTTAAAGATGAGCCTTGGAGAATTTTCAAGGTGTAGGAAAAGAACTTGTGCGGGAAAAGGAAAGCCTAACAATTATAATTCGATTCCTATTTCTCTGACTATTCTTTCTCGGTATCTTCTGCTATGTCCTCCTCTGTGACACTTAAGTGTTGGTATTCCCCAAGATTCTGTCATTTGCCCTTCTCTCTTTGCAATCTATGTCCTTTCTGGGGATATCACATCCATTCCTATGACTTAAAATGTGCCTCTCTTTCCCTAATTTCTTTCCAAGCTCCAGATTTTTATTTCCAATTGTCTACTTCATATATTTTACAGGTGACTCAATCCAATATGTCCAAATCAAACCAATTCTTTCTCTTTCCCTTCCTCCTCCTGTTAATGGAATAATCATTCCCAGGACCCAAAGCAAGGAATCTACAAGGATTTCTCACTACTTAGGCAGGCAAGTCACCAGAAAAAAGAAAGTCAGTTTAATAGCATCAGCCTGATATCAACGACATTGCTAGAGTTCGCTAAATGTTGAGACTGTCAACAAAACCTGCTCTGACCTGGGAACTATCTTGTCCCTTCAAGGTGACTTTGCTTCCAAATAGTGGAAGTGAAAATTCAAACATTTCTGGAAAGTAGATTTTCAGTTTATATCAAAAGCCTTTAAAAAAGTTCATACCTTCTAATACAACAATTCCCCATGTAGGAAATTATATTAAGGGGAAAAATGTCATGGTTATGCCCAAAGATACACCTACAAGGATAGTCATGAAGGAATTATTAATAAAAAAATTTATAAACAATAAAAAGGTCAAATAATAAAGAGTTGGATAAATTACAGTATGTGCATATGATGAAATACTACACAGTCATTAAATATCACCTTTTGGAATATATATCAGTGTGGAAAGTGTTGACAATATATTGTTAAATGAGAAAGGTAGACTACAGAATTATACTATAGTTTAATCCAAACTAAATAGATATACACATACATATATAGAAAAAGTAAAATACACAGCCAATATGAAGAGTGATAAAAAGTTAACTTGGGGTGATGGGATTATAGGTCATATTTTTTCTTCATTATATGTTTTGTATCTTTAAAATGTTATAAAATAGATATTTTAAACACAATTTTTTGGAAAATTTTAATTTGCTTCTGAGGTGGGAGAAAGGCACAAACTCTTTAAGACATGGGTTTGGAAATGATTAGAAAGTCTACTAGGGAAGTTAAGTATAATCTTAAGCAATTCTAAGTACATTAATGTGATACTCTCAAGCCTTCAGAGACCAGGAACTTGAAAAATGAGAGGTCAGGAAGAAAAACATGTGTCCAGTTTGAACAAGTATAGTCAGTGGCCCAGGAAGGTACCCAGCATAACCACCATCTTTCTTGTCTTTCTCTTCTCCCTGCTTACTACAAGAGATGGGAGAAGAATCTGCAACCTAGGAAAATATATATGACAGCCTTTCTTTAGAGGACTTGTCAGCAGGGAGCTAAGATATCATTATCTTTCTATGGAAGGCTTAAAACTGGAAGCCGTCTGTAAGTGACTGACACTGAAACTCCTTTGAAGATTCAAATCATCAGCTCAACAACAAACTCATATACATCCTTGGAAGATTTGGAGCGCTAATAAATATTTAATAATATGAATGATTAGTTTGACACTAAAAATAACAAAATGAAAGGTTTCCTACCTCTGCTTTGCCACATTAAGTCGATAAATACATTGAGAAAAATCTAAATTATGTCATAAACCATAGACTCTCGTAGGCGCAAAGAACCTCAGCTTATTTAGTTAATGAATGACATAACCAATTAAGCTATCTGTTTCTTTAACCAATAGTTTAAGTGTAGTATTAAAAACAGTTCATTCACATACGTACAATGAATAATTAGTGATTAGTTAGCAATTCTGCTTTATTTTCAGAAAGAATTTATTCAAACGGCAGAAAAGCCACACCTCACCCAAGACCATTTCTCACTACCAGCAGCTTCTCAAGAGGAGGTCTTGTGCTTGGTTGAGAGTAAAAGTAAAAGCACCACCTACAAAGAGCTAGCTTCTTCATAAACCCAAACTTATAACCTATGAAGTTACACATACACATGCATACACATACACATAGAGACACATATATGATGATTTTGGTAAATTAAATAATTAAGTTGTTTCATCTACATTTTTGCTTCTGAGTATTCATAAATTTTAGAAACTCCTACAATTTTAACCTTTAATGAATGCCCCCTCTTTTGATGAAATGTAAATACTTAATGCACAAAAGGAACTATTATTTTGAATGGTGGATTTTAGATTGCAGGTTGTGACCCATTATAGATTGTGAAATAAAGTTAGTGGGTCATAATTAGCACTAAAAATAAAGAAATAAATAAAAATTAAAAGATCAGGAGGCAGTAGATATGATAAATATGCAAATAAATATTGTCTGTATAACTTTTGTTTCAATTTATATGTATGTGTGCACTGGGTCACAATGTGATATGTATTTCTAAATGGAGATTTGTTGTGTATTGTTTTGAAAGCAAACAAGCCTGCATCAAATTTAATTTGCAACTGGTGATATTTTCCTTAATATTCGTATATTGGCACTGTAATATCTGTCTTATCCAGTGATCTACTTAAGAAAGGCATGTCCTATATCAAAAGGGAACAATGACAAAGTAAATTTGAGCTTTTTTTTTTTTTTCTGTTGCCCAGGCTGGAATGCAGTGGCATGATCTTGGCTTACTGCAACCTCTGTCTCCCAGGTTCAAGTGATTCTCCTACGTCAGCCTCCCCAGTAGCTGGGATTACTGGCACGCACCACCATGCCTGGCTAATTTTTGTATTTTTAGTAGGGATGGAGTTTCACCATGTTGGTCAGGCTGTAACTACTGACCAAAAGTGACCGCCCGCCTCAGTCTCCCAAAGTGCTGGGATTACAGGTGTGAGCCACTACACCCAGCCAGTTTGAGTATTTTTTAAGAGATTTTCAGAAAGTGTCCATATGAGATATGCTTTTTTATGGTACTTTAATCCATTCAACATATGTATATCAAAAAATATATATGCATGCATATATGTCACTCTATATATCTATTCAACACACACACACACATACATACAGTCTACTATATGCCAAATGCTAGGGATGCAGAGATAATAAAGAAAGCTTTTCTGGGGGTAAAGTCCTAGTAAGGAAGATAAACCATTAACAAACAATAACACATATGCTAATGGTTTAAATACATGTTAGAACTGCTAGTCTAGAAGCATAATCTCTAGTTGGGCAATAAGAGTGCAGATCTTGAATTCAATGAAATTCCAATTTTCAGATGAATAAAAAGAATTGGGACCAATCTGATAGGAAACATTGCCATTTGGAATTAGAATCTCAAAAATCTTGAACATTTCTAGACTTGATGAATATTGTTTATAATCAAGAGATTAGAGCAGCATGAAAAAGAGGCAAGAGTGACCCTGGGACTGAGCAAAGCAGCAAGCTGCTGCATCTCTGATTCCAGCACTTATATCCTACTGCAGTCGCCAACCTGCCCAAGAGAAAAGATGAAGGGGATGCTAAGAAGATGAAATCAAGGTGAAGGATGGACCACAGAAGACTTGCAAGGTTGTCTGCTAAATCCGCTTCTCCTAACCCAGAGCCCAAACCTAAAAAGGCCCTTGCAAAAGAGGGAGAGAAGGTACCCAAATGAAAAAAGCATTCTTGATGCTGGCAAGGATGGGAATAACGTTGCAGAAAATGAAGATGCCTAAACAGACCAGGCACAGGAAGCTGAGGCGCTGCAAATGCCGACTGCAGTGTGTGTATTTTCGATATCTGTGTACTCTGGTGACAGCAGTTTGAAATAGGATTTTTTACCAAATTATATGAAAGTGCAGAATTTTGTTTTCCTGTTTTTTTAGGCTATGTTGTTAGCACACCGAACTAACAACATAGTTGTTTTCTGAGGAAGGGGTATATATTACCAATAGAATGTTCCTGAAGCTGGATTGATGTGGGAAAACACCTTTCCTTTCTAATTTTGAGAGACTTCCTTTTGGTGTCCAGGAGGAAGGATTCCCTGAGGCTGACACACATAGCCACCTTGGCACAAATGCCTGGTGGTGTGGAAAAACTAAACTGCATTTTTAAGCCCTCTTCTCGCTCTTTGCCTTCAGCGTAGACTTAACTCCTTTAAACCCAGACACCAGTTGGAACAAGACCTTCCCAGAATCAGTTACCAGTGTGCCAGGCAATCTGGACTTTCCAGTGGTACCATTCAGATGGCATCCCTCAAAAGAGCAGCAGTTCCTATTCTAGATTGTGGCTTGTCAGATAAATTCCACCATTTCTTTTCATTTCTTGAAAGTCAGGGTTGGCTCATGAAAAGTTAAACAACATGCTAAATGTGAAATGTCAACCCTTCATCTAAACTTTCCCTTACATGTTGGTTTTCCTCATATCAGAGTGTCCTGGCTCACATAATATTCTCGCGGTCAAGTGTGATATCAAAGTTCACAGCCCTAGTGATTTTTTAGGTCTCCGCATTCTTTTCCCTTTCACTTAATTGCCATGTGATCCCCAGAGCTAACTTGAAAGACACTCCCCGGCTAACACCTTTTGCAGTATCTATATCCTCATTGTCTATGAAATTAAGTGTAAAGCCCTTGGCATGGCATAGAAGGTTCTTCCCTTATGTGGCTGGGTCAGGGTATCAAATGAAGAGTTCGTTTGGGTTTTAGAGTGGCTTTCTGATTTGAATAGTCCATTGAAGGAGAGAATTTGAAAGCTGTTCTATATTCTTAATGACTGTCTGCACATGTCCTGCCTGATACCATGATTGTTTACGAAAAGTATCTTTTTTTTTTGAGATGGAGTCTTGCTCTGTCTCCAGGCCGGAGTTCAGTGGTGTGATCTCAGCTCACTGCAAACTCCTCCTCCTGGGTTCAGGCGATTCCCCTGCCTCAGCCTCCCAAGTAGCTGGGATTACAGGCACGCACCACTATGACTGGCTAATTTTTTGTATTTTAGTAGAGACGGGATTTCACCATGTTGGCCAAGATGGTCTCGATCTCCTGACCTCATGATCCACCCGCCTCAGCCTCCCAAAGTGTTGGGATTACAGGCGTGGGCCACCAGGCCCGGCAGGAAAGTGTCTTAATAAAGCTGGATTCAAGGCCAACCGTAGTAGCTCCCAGCACTTTGAGAAGTCTAGGTGGGTAGACTGCTTGAGCCCAGGAATTCAAGACCAGCCTGGGCAACATAGCAAGACCTAGTTTCTACAAAAAATAAAAAAGGTTTTAGCCAGGCATGGTGGTATATGAGTGTAGTCCTAGCTACTTGGGAGGTTGAGGCAAGAGGATCGCTTGAGCCCAGGAGTTGGACGCTGCAGTGAGCCATGATAGTGCCACTGCATCCAGCCTGGGCAACAGAGTGAGACCCTGTCTCAAAAATAAATACATAAAATAACAAATGAAATGAAATAAAATAAAATAAAATAAATAAAATTTTAAAGCTGTATACCATTTGGCTTGGGGGAAAAAAAGGAGTTGCAGTGACCTACAAAATAATATAGAGTGAGAAGATGACAGTGCACTGATTGATTACTCAATTCAACAAACATTACTTGAGCACTTGCCGTGTGCCAGGCATGGTAACAGGAGCTGATGAAACAGAGGTGAAAAATAATACTCTTTTTGTGTCCACAGTCAATTGTTGTCTAGTAAGCAAAGCTAATACAGGAAGATAATTAATCAGAGCACAATTAGTACAGGCAAAAGAGGTATTGCAGGTGCAATGGTAACACAGAAAAAGGAATCTCCTTGGAGAAGGAGACACAACAGTTCATGGAATGCAGGAAGTTGGAATTAGGTTTTCACAGTAAGAGAAAAGGAGAAAGGCATTCTAAGCTGACGGAACAAGCTCTGCAAGGGTATGCATTAGCATGACACATTTGGGCAACTACAAGCAGGTGCTACCCCGGATCATAGGGTATTAGAAGGCAGCCAACAGGAGTGAGGTTAGGGAGGCAGACCCAGCCACATAAGGGAAGAACCTTCTATGCCATGCCAAGGGATTTACACTTAATTTCATAGACAATGAGGATATAGATACTGCAAAAGGCGTTAGCCAGGGAGTGTCTTCAAAGTTAGCTCTGGGGATCACATGGCAATTAAGGGAAAGGGGAAAGAATATGGAGACCTAAAAAATCACTAGGGCTGTGAACTTTGATATCACACTTGACCTCGAGAATATTATGTGAGCCAGGACACTCTGATATGAGGAAAACCAACATGTAACATTTTTATCTTACAAAGCTGATAATGCAGAGAATTAACAAGTTAGGCATGTATAAACAGTAGACTCACAGTTTGGAAGCCAGCAAGTGTCCGTCACTTGAGTCCTGTAGTGTCATCTACCTGATTCACCTTTGGGCTTATCAATAGCATATACAGAGTCATCATGATCACTACCTGGGTCTGCTGGTAGCAGGCTGGTTCACTGTGGAATAAATTAACCCCTCTAGATTTGCAATGAAGTCCCCCACCTAGGTTTTTCATTTACTCCTTGCCTGATATAACTATTTTCCCAAATCTAATCATTTCTTACTTTTCAAATCTATTCAAATCATCAGCATTTGTCTCTTCATCTTTTCTGTAAATTTTGGCCTTTAAAGCCAATTGTTATTTTAATAATAATAGCAAATGTTAATACTTCCACAGCACTTCCTAGTATTCCCAGAATAGCACTATTGTAGTATTCTGATACTAGAATAGTATCAGGCACTATTCTAAATACTAAATGTATATTAAATGATTAAATCCTCATATCAACCCTATGAGATGAGTACTATCATTATCTTCATTTTTCAGAGGAGGAAACAGCAAGTTTCCCATGACACTAAATAGGAGCAGAGCCACTAATCAAATCCAATCCATTTGGTCCTGGAGCTGATATTTTAATTCACAAGTCTTAGTTTGTAAAGGTACTCAGCAGGAACAAGGGACCAGTGCATCAAATGTTGCCTCAAAGAAAACTTTTCTGGGATATTCCTTTTTCATAAACTTCAAAGTCCTGTAAGTTTTGCTCCTGCACCAAGTTGTAATGCTTTTGTAAACATAGTTTGCATTGTTCCAACAACCTTAAGAAACATGTTTGGAAGTACAGTTCAGCCAGACTGAAAGATTACCACTGTCAACTGTTTTTTTTGTTTTTTTTGTTTTTTTTTTTGTTTTTTTGTTTTTTTTGGTTTTTGACAGTTTAACCTATACTCTCCATCTCACAAATAAGGTCCTTCTGTAAGAGTTCTTCCAGGACATGAAACTTACTAAGGATTTGCAGCTCATTAAAATTTCTTCCTTTTAATACTCAAGATTGAAATAAAACATTTTCTGCAAGGTCAGCAATAACAGATCTAATGTAAGTCCTTTATTGATTTTTTAAAAGTTGACTACATTAATCTTTTCACTTTTTATCTTGTCTTTAGGTCATAAGTCACCAGTCCTTTTGTGAGAGGAAACTACTTCTCTTATTCTCTGAAGCTTTTCAAGAGAATATAAAAGGTAAAGTCATTTTTTAAAAAATCAGCCTACCATATAAGGGTTTAGGATCTACTTAGAGGTTGAAAGATCCTTCACCTTGCACAGTCTTAGATGTTTCCTATGTCATTTTTGGAGTCTGAGCTTTATTTCCAGAAATGATTAATTATTCAGAAAAAAAATAGTTGGCACTTAATTCTTTAAAGTTTTGAAACTTTTTTTTTTTTGAGACAGAGTTTCGCTCTTGTCGCCCAGGCTAGAGTGCAATGGGAAGATCTGCGCTCACTGCAACCTCCACCTTCTAGGTTCAAGCAATTCTCCCACCTCAGCCTCCTAAATAGCTGGAATTACAGGCACCCGCCACCACGCCCGGCTAATTTTTTCATTTTTAGTAGAGACGGGAGACAGGGTTTCACCACGTTGGCCAAGCTGGTCTCAAACTCCTGACCTCAGGTGATCCGCCTGCCTGGGTCTCCCAAAGTGCTGGGATTACAGGTGTGAGCCACCGCGCCCGGCTGAAACACTCTATGTGAGCCATTCTTAGAACTTTATGGACTTCTGATTCTCCATACACTCTGTAGTAAACTACTCCCCACCTTTTTCCACAATTTTTTCAAAAAATCAATGTGAATGACTCAAAGGTCAAAACTTTCAGATGAATTTTGTGAAAATTATCGCTAATGCTTCAAAGGGAGAGGATCAGGAAGGTGGGTGTAGAAGAATCTGTGTTTTTCTTCAAATGTTAATGGAGTGGTTTATTAGCACAGACCTTTTAAACCAAGCATCGGAAAGGCAGCGGGATGTTTTCAAGTCCCCTTGGGCTGGCGAAGCGGGTACTTGCTGTACCTTAGCAAGCACTGAACACTGAATACGTGTTGAAAACAGAGCTGATACGCATCCTTAGCAACCACTCACCTCTGCTATTGTAATAAAATGTCAAGCGAGCGAAAGAAAGAAAGAAAGAAAGAGAAAGAAAGAGAGAGAGATTAGCATACAAGGCAGGACATGCCACCTTTATATTCTGAGCTCTGTCCACAGTGAGCAGGCCATGCCAAACATTGGGAGAGACAGAATGATTGATCATGCAAAGCAAACTGTAGGTTTGAATCCCAGCACGGCCATCTACGAGTTATGAAATCTTGCCAAACTACCTAATGTCTCGGTACATATACCTAGAAAACGAGAATGATCCCAACCTTTAAGATGAGAAGGGAACTGAGTGGGAAAAGCGGATGAGAACAGCTGACCCCAGCAGCCTCCCAGTAACCTAGTTTTCCCTTCCCATCTCTGTGTCTACGGTGTTTGGTGGCCTCACCATCTCCCGCCGCCTCCAGTAAGTCGTTCCTTCACTCAGTGAAGGTCCTACACCGAATGGCCACCTTTCTGTGAGTACCGATCACCCACCACCTTTCTGCTTTTCGGTGCTATGCCCTTTTTATCTTGTCTAACAGCCAAAGCTGAGACTGGTGGGAGTCATTTCCAGCTCCGACGGTAGAGGAGTAGGACTGACGGGAAATGCCAAGGCATGCTCCACGCCTGCAGTCCCCAGCCCCGTTGGGCTGTGGCACTCTCCTGACCAAAGTCTGGGTCACCAGAAAGCAAGACGGAGCGCCACTAAAGGTCTCTTGTGCCCTGTATTTCGCCACTGCATTGCCAGGATAGGAGTGGAGGCGGACGGTGTCCGACACCAAGACTCAGGGAGCGATCCCTGAGCTCGCTCGGCAATTCCCGGGCTCCGGAAACGGGCCTAGGCGGGGAAGGAGTCGGGGCGCGCAGCGGCACCCGGCGAGACTGCAAGGCGCCCGAGCGGTCGGACGGGGGAGCGAGAGCTAAAGCTTGCGGAGCGCGCCGAGCCTTGGGCGCTGGCGGCCCCGGCTAGGGAGCTGACGCCGAGCGAAGCCCGCCCGGCCGCGGGAGCTGCGGGAGGCGGAGGCCGAGCG
>NW_016805896.1:7534013-7543175 GCF_001698545.2 Rhinopithecus bieti
AGCTGCCCGGCTCCTCCCGCGCGCCCCAGACCGCGAACGCGAGCAGCGGCGGCCGCTGAGGCGCGGGTGGTGCCGGCGGCGGCGGCGGGGGAGATGGACCCGGCGCCCTCGCTGGGCTGCAGCCTCAAGGATGTGAAGTGGAGCTCGGTGGCCGTGCCGCTTGACCTCCTGGTCAGCACTTACCGGCTGCCCCAGATCGCGCGGTTGGACAACGGTGAGTCCCAGCTGGGGCGCGGGGCAGACAGGCGAGGACAGCCGTCTCCACGCGGGTGTGCGCGCGTGTGCTGGAGAGGGTGGGACCCGAGGGGAGTGGGCTGCCCGCCCCCGAGCGCCGGAGTTGGCCCGAGCGGCTGCCGCAGCCCTGGCGCGTTACTCTCAACTCCCCCCAGCAGCAGACAGGGAGGTGGAAATCAGAGTCCTTGCAGTATAATTAAAAAGGACGCCCTGAAAAAAAAAGGTCAACATAGGGAGACCTCTGCAGATCGTAATTTTGGACGCCAGCGATCCCTCCCCACCCGCCTGCAAGAATTACTCAACTAGGGAAACCCTGAAGAGTTATCTTAGGCAACTTTCTTGAGACTATCATTGTGCCCTGGGTGGCATCTGAATTTGGGTGCTCTCCTCCCTGTCTCCCCCATCCCCTGCCAAACAGATTTAAGAGGAAAAGCTCCAGGGTGACCATTGAAAAGGATCATGTTTCTCAGGGACCTTGTATTCCCGCTTGTCTGTTTTGTTTAACCCAACCGAAAGTAATTTAGGTCTGTGTGTAGAAAATGTTTTTAGCAGAAGTGATGGTATGCTTAAGGTTAATTATTAGGTTAGCGCATTTCCAGCCTGGAAAAAAAAAAATAAGTCACCAAAACATATTGATTTGGAACCTGAGCTCAGAACTAACAAGGGTGTATTTCCTGAAACTGACCACCAGAAACCCACCCAACTCCTTCCCCCAACTGTTTATTCTGCGGTGTGACAGCTGCAAACACATCGTTGCGCATACTGTCAAGCAAGTACCTTTCAGTTTGAGAGTGATGACATGTAAGGTGGCAGTTTAGGTGTGTTTGGGCTTCTCTTGTTTTCATCAGAACTTCAGTGGGCTTTGGCTTCGTGCGATTTTAGATTGTTTGCAGAAAGAAGCCAGCCCAGCTGTGGAAGTACCCGGGCCCAGGCTGGCAGACAGGCAGGCAGAGCTGTGGCTGCACAGGCCAGGTCAGAAGAACACTAAGCAGAAAGATGTCATTTCGAGTCACAGGCACTAGGGTTACTCCTTGTTTCCTAGGGTAAAAGAGTGGGTAACATGAGATGTATACATATACAAAGGAGTTTTTATTCTGTTTCTTGTCTGTGGGGTTTGATTAGACATTTGTATATCCGATGTGAAAAATAAATGCAGGAAACTTCGTGAAAGCTGGAAAACAGCCTTGGCTTGCTTGCTATCCTGGTTTGATTGTTGGTAGTAGTAGGGTGCATCGGAAATAAGCTGGAAGTTTTAAAACTAGTAATGAAGTGCAGATCACAGTAGCTGTTGAAGCAGAGCGGGGGATTGGGCGGGACACACAGGTGGTGTGTTGAGGCGTTTCTGCTTAGAGTGGGGGTGGGAAAATGTTGTGTGCTTTAAATAGCATCTGCAGACCTGAATTGGTGTGTGTGTGTGTATTCCCAACGTTTCATTTCCTCCTCCAAAATTGTGTATATTGGAAGGTTGTGAGTCCTTACCTTTTCCTACCTTCTCTCATCTCTGCACACTGCCAAATTTGGTAGCTAGGCAGAGAGCATTGCTGCATGTGGTATAAAAGTCACTCAAAAACTTCATTAAACTGAAAGTTTAAAGGGGCGGAATATCACTTTCAGACATGACTTTTAGTTTTATTTCCCACTTTTCTATCCCTGCCATTCATAAAAAGGATCTGAATCAGCAGTGTACTCATCCCACACTTCTTTCTAAAATGAGGACGTGGGTAGTGAGTCTTAACACTGTGTCCTTTCAAGCTGTGGAATGGATTTTGATCACTACATGTAATTCCAATTTTTCATTGTAAATTTCTCTTATTTCCTTATTGCCACTTGAGAATCATAGTGGCACATACAAATTTGGAATCATTGCCAGATACTGCTTTATAACTTGCTTCTTTCACTTAACAGTCTCATCTCATTTAAACATTTTGTTAACATGATTTTAATAACTGCCAAAGAGTCCATGGACTAAGCTATACCATGTAATTTCACCCCCTGTTGTGGACATTCTTAAGCTATATCATTTTGTTCTATTAAAAATTGTGGTATAATGAATACTCTTGTACATACATCTGGGAGTTTTTTGGTTAGAATATATTTCTGCTTTGCTGAACAAGCATGTCAGTACTATTAAAATCCTTGATACCCATTGTCAAATTGCTTTAGAGACTAAAGGAAATCCTCATTTACACCAACGTGAGCATTGTGGTAGTATCAGTCTGCCCACATCCTGAAAATACTAAGTATTTACAAAAAAATTGTCTGCTAATTTGATTGGGAAAAGTGTTGTTTTAGCAGTTTAATTTGGGTAGACTTTAAAAGAGTCAATTGTAGATTCTGTGCATGTTTTTAAACATGTTTCACACAGTTTAGGACAGGTTGAGGATATGCTGGCATATTTATAAATGTTATAGGTGAAATCTTAAGTTTTGTGCTGTCCTCATCCTGTGTTTGCTTTTTCCCCAGTTTTAGTACTGCAGGTACATTTTACATCGCACACGCCCACCCTATACTTAGACATGAAAGGTAGTCATTTTCCAAATCACTTGTTTTTAAAGAGACTAGAACAAAATTGAAAAACATGCCAGTAGTTGACATTATGCCAAGAGGAAATGATTGGCTAATTTTAAATACTTTTTAAAGAACATTAAAAAAATCTAATTTCACAACTATTGATTATCAAAAGCCTACTATGGGCTGGTACATTTCTAGATGCATAATATATATTGTCTCACATCCTCAGCAACACAGTTTTTAAGAACGTCGGAAACCTAAGAGTCAGAGAAATTGACTTGCCTGAAGACTGGTACCTAGTAAATGGTGAAGTGGAATTTCCAGCCGACCTTCTGACTCTGAAGACTGACCTCTTATCTCAAACTGGGCTACCTCCTTATACTAAAGGAGAGAAGGGTTGAAGTTGTTCTGACATCTGCTCTAAATAAGTTCACTGTGTCTCTGAGAGCTTGAGGACTGGAAAGTCAATATTTTAAAAACAGTGTAGATACCAAATTAAGTGCTGGCCTCATCCATCATATATACGACTTTCTGCTTCCCAAAGGAGTGGCTGAAAAGAGGCAAGAGGCAGTGGGGAAGAAGAGGTTACAGAACAGGAGAAAAAAAGGAAAACATTGGGGTTCGAGGGCCTAGTAATGTAGATGTGTCTGTTGAGATGACTCTTCAGGACATTTGCCATCCCTAGAATATTCACTACACGATATGTAAAGAACTCTCCAATTCTTTGTATTATATGTGCCACTCCTGAAGTGCCAGGTAGATAGGTGTGTCCAATATTACATCCTTGATGGTGAAATTTGCCTTTGTATGATAAGATAAATACAAAATAAGTGAGCCTTTATAAATATTGCCCCATAAGTTTTTCTGGAGAACCGAAAGAAAGGTACTCTAGCAGTTCTCCTTGGGAGATTTGATGAGATACATCTCATCAGCTGAGGTCTAAGCCCAGTCAGCAGTACAGTTAAGATCAGATATTTAAACTGATTGATATCAGTCTTATAAACTGTTGGCTGTAGAACTGGGTTCAGCAAATGTACTTAGGACCAAGGAGAGGATGGAGAAAATACTAATCTTCACTCCACCCCCAGCCATCCTCACTCAAAACTGGATAGGTGGGAAATTGTTCATTTTCTCTCTCCTCCTCATTTCATCTTGGGTAGACCCTGAAGGCTTGTATTAGAGTAGCATTCTTACAACTTTTTTGCTTCTGTGCCTCCTAAAAGATTTGGTGAAACTCTGTCCCTAAGCATATTCTTCAGTTAAATGCTAAAACTTTTCATCCTAAGTTTAAATACTTCCAGGGGATGTAATTTCTCAGCATATTGTAACTTAATATTTTAAAGTATTACGTCATTCTAAAAACTCTAGTCAAATATATATTTGATTTCCAATATCATTTGTCTAAAAAATTCATGAGATTCAAGAATCAATCTTTCGAAAGTTAAACATTTTACATCTTTTCTTTATCTCTTTAAATTCTTACGCCATTTCCCTTCCACTGTATAGAATTCTCTCTCAGTGTAATATATTTTTATGCTTGAAAGTGTTCTGTTGATCACTCTGCCATACTCTCTGTAACTTAAAAAAAAGTATATAAATTGAAATCCAGTATTTCGTATTTATTTTGATCATAAGACTTTCCATATTTAATGATTTCTGGTTGTTTTTTAAAACAAAGAATTGGAAATAAACTGACTTAACAGAAATAGTTGTTACCTAAATACTAGAGGCTTTCACCCTGCAACATGAATCAATATTTTTGTTCCTTTGTTTGTTTCTCTGCCCAAGGTCTTTGCACCTTTGGGCAGTGCATCTTAGAAAGATATAGAGAAAGTAATACAGGTGTATTACTTTTGTAAAGTGGTTGAAGAACCATTGTGAAGGGGGGATGGTGAATGATAGCTTCCTTCCATCACAGTGTCCAATGCCATTGTGGACCCAAGCCCATTAATTTTTAAGCAAGAGTACTTTTGGAAATTTCGAATATAGAAACTGATTCCTTTACAGTTGTGATGATGAGACCCTTGGGAAGCGTTAGCTTTGCCTCAGACATGTACCCCAGTTTAAAGAATGCTGGTCTAGCACAGTAAAAGATGTATTAATGGCCCTGTTTGCTGAAAGGAAAAGGAAGACCAAGGCTGTATGGAAAGGCAGGGAGAGAGAAGAAGAGAAGGTGGTAGGAGTAGGAAACTGCTAAGTAGGTAGAACAGGAGCAGTGACCATCTCTTTGTCCTGTGTGTAGGAATCAGATCGGATTCTAAGTCCCGGATTTGTTGGGACTGTGGGAACTTTGGTCCTTGCTTTGCGCTCAGAGGCTTCTGCAGCTTTATCATTTACCGGCCTCTAGGAGCAAAAGCATGGACACTTAGGCCCCAGGGAGGCTCCAAGTGTCTGTAAATGTCAAAGATCTTTCTCAGATCTGTGTTTTATCACTGAAATTGATGTAAATTCTCAAAATCTACTTTGTAATTGATGTCTTTTTCTTTTCTTTTCTTTTTCCCATAGTAACTTAGTTTTGCTCTTGGAAGGTATTCTGTGTTTATCTTGTGGCTTCATTTCTCCTGGCGTTCTGTATTTTAAGAGAGTACACATGGCCAGGGTGGGGGGAATGGTAGTTTAAAGAATGCTGGATTTGAAGCCAAGAGACCTTCGTTCTGTTAGAGGTACTGCCATTTCATAGTCATGTGATCTTGGTCAGGTCTTGCAACCCCTTTGATTTGTAGTTTTCCCATGTAGAAAAACTGGACATTATACTTGCCCATATTCTTCATTCAGTAAATTGTGTATTAAGTCAGCTAACACTTATTAAGTCCCTACTATGTGACAAGCCCTGTTACAGGTGTTGGGACTACAGCACTGAACAAATCAGACAGAAATGTCTTTGTGGAGCTTACATTCTTGTGCATCTACTTATTATAGGAATTAAATGCAGCATTGTATGTCAGATACATGTGTGAGATAGCTGTGGTAGAGCTACAGATCAGTTGAGGGAGGTTTCAGAGTATAGCATATCATTCAGGCAGCAGCAGCTTTTATTGTCTTTGTACAGAAGAAGCAGCTGAGAGAAATGCTCTGAGTGACTTGAGTGTGTTTCCATTTGAGTATTCCAGGTTACTGACGTAGTAATCCACAGGTTAGAAAAAGGTGGCAAAAGGTCTTTATCAGACAGAAAGTGTTATAAACTCACTAATCTAACCAAGATTGGCCTTCGGAGGGACTGGAGGAGTTAGGAAAGGAACTTTTCTTTTTTAAAAAAAGGGATGGGTTCACGTTATGTGGCTCAGGTTGCCATCAAACTCCTGGGCTCAGATGATCCTCTGGCGTCAGCCTCTCAGGTACCTGGGACTATATAGGCCTGAGCCACCACATTAGGCCAGGAACTTTTAATTTAATCCAGAATCACAGGTGAGTTTTATCAAATGGTACCAAAATAATGAGCTTAGACATTTGTATCTTTTTTTTTTTTTTTTTTTTTTGTGTCGCCCAGCCTGGAGTGCAGTGGCTCAGTCTTGGCTCACTATAACTTCCTTCTCCTGGGTTCAAGCAATTCTCCTGCTTCAGCCTCCCGAGTAGCTGGGATTACAGGCATGCGCCACCATGCCCAACTAATTTTTGTATTTTTAGTAGAGATGGGGTTTCACCATGTTGGCCAGACTGGTCTTGAACTCCTGACCTCAAATGATCTGCCCACCTTGGCTTCCCAAAGTACTGGGATTGCAGTCATGAGCCACTGCGCCCAGCTTTTTTTTTTTTTTTTTTTTTACCATGTACTCATCATTATATTCACTGATGGATGATCATTTGTTTTTAACTATAGTTGTATAATGGTTTGCAGGAAAGAGGTGCCTACTATAATGTTATACATAAAGTGAGTGATTTTAAAAAGTGTCTTTAATATTCATTGATATATGGTGTACTTTCACTTTCTTCCAGTTTTCACCTATTCTGACTATTGGCTGTGCCTAAAAATGATGAGAAAAGAACAAGAGAGGACATTGTAGCAGGCAGTGGACAGTGACAAACATAGACCCACAGGACAAGATTTGCAGATAGCTCTTCCAGTGTCTTTTTTTTCAAGTAAGATGGCTGTTTTGAAAGTCTTATTTTTTTTCCAGAGAACAGTACTGTAATATCTATTTAGAAAGGAAAGCAAGTATCTTGAATGTAAGGTGAATATTTACGTATTCTAGTTAAGAAGTATAACTTTTTAATTGACACAATCATTATATTAATACATATTTATGGAGTACAATGTGGTGTTTCAATATATGTACACATTATGTAATGATCAAATCAGGCTAATTAGCCTATCCATCACCTCAAATATTTATCTTTTTTTTTTTTTGTGGTGGGAACATATAAAATCCTCTCTTCCACTTAAATTGAGATATACAATACCCTATTGTTGACTGTAGTCACCCCACTTATTCTTCCTTTCATTTAATTGTAACATTGTACCCAATGGCCACCCTCCCCCAATTGCCCTGCTTTTCTCTGCCCGCCCCAGTCTCTGGTAGCCACTGTTATATTCACTACATGCTGATTTCATGTCCTTTTTGTATATACTCCATAGTGGGATTGCTGGACCGCTATCTATCATCTATTACTGAACCCCTATTTAATGCCATATATAAAAATCAACTCAAAATGGATTAAAGACTTAAATGTTAGACCAGAAACTATGAAACTACTCATGGAAGAAAACATAGTAGAAACACTTTATGACGTTGGACTAGGCAAGGATTTTTTGAATAAGACCTAAATATATAGGTAACAAAAGCAAAAATAGACAAATGGGATTACATCAAACTAAAAGGCTTCTGCATGACAAAGGAGACAACAGAGCAAAAAGGCACCTTGCAGAATAGGAGAAAATATTTGCAGACTATGTATCTGACAAGATGTTAATATCCAGAGTGCAGGGAACTCAACTGCATAGCAAAAAGACAAACAATCCTATTTAAAATGGGCAAAAGACCTTGATAGACATTTCTCAAAAGAAGGCAAACAAATGGCTTATAGGTATATGAAAAAAATGGTCAATATCCGTCATTAATCAGGGATGGCAAATCGAAGTCGCAGTGAGATCTCATGTTACTCTAGATAGAATGGCAAAAAGACAAGATATCAAAAAGACAAAAGGTAATGTTGGCGAAGATGTGGAGAAAAGGGAACCTTGACATACTGTTGGTGGGAATGTAAGAGTGTAAATTTCAATTAATAAAGCCATTATGGAAAACAGTATGGAGGTTCCTCCAAAAATTCAAAATAGAATTATCTTGTGACTCAGCAATCCCACTACTAGGTATATATCCAAAGGAAATAAGTCTTAACTGAAATGAGTATCCACATTGTCAGTAAAAATCTTAAGACACTCAGTTCATTTCTGAAAGGAAAACTGGTTTGACTGTTGTGATCAACTGCATTATAGTTTAAAGAGGGAGTATTTTAGTCTCTTTCACTCATTGGCCGCCTTACTGAAATAGCAGGTTCTTGTGGACCAGCTTGTAAACTCGTTTATTTTTGTTTGAGATTCCTGAGGTATCTGTCTTTTCACTTACTGAGCTGCTGGTTCTAGGACGACTCATAAACTCCCCACTCATCTTCAGCAGGACTGTCAATCTTAAGAACACCAGCTATGATATGCCATGGGAAAAGTAACTTTTATTTCTGGTTTATGTAGTTTTTGTAAAATACAAATACCTGCTAAAATATTATTTATTTATTTATTTATTTATTTATTTATTTATTTATTTTTTGAGACAGAATCTTGCTCTGTCCCTCAGATTGGAGTGCAGTGGTGCGATCATGGCTCACTGCAGCCTTGAACTCCCAGGCTCAAGTGATCCTTCCACCTCAGCTTCCTGAGTAAGTGGAACTACAGGCACTTGCCACCACACCCTGCTAATTTTTGTATTTTTTATGGAAATGGGGTTTTGCCATGTAGTCCAGACTGGTCTTGAACTCCTGAGATAGAGCCATCTGCCTGCTTTGATCTCCCAAAGTGCTGGGATTACAGGTATGAGCAACACCCCTGGCAGGATGAATTCTTTTAGACCTTTCCACATGAAAAGCCTCCCCTAGCCCGGGTCCGGTGGCTCACGCCTTAATCCCAGCACTTTGGGAGGCCTAGGCGGGCGGATCACGAGGTCAGGAGATCGAGACCATCCTGGCTAACACGTTGAAACCCCGTCTCTACTTAAAAATACAGAAAAAATTAGCCGGGCGTAGTGGCGGGCGCCTGTAGTCCCAGCTACTCGGGAGGCTGAGGCGGCAGAATGGCGTGAACCCCAGAGGCGGACCTTGTAGTGAGCCAAGATCGCGCCACTGCGCTCCAGCTTGGGCGACAGAGCAAGACTCCGTCTCAAAGAAAAGAAAAGACAAAAAAAAAAAAAAAAAAAAACCCCTCCCCCCCCC